>NW_026587759.1:5953781-5985182 GCF_907164565.1 Psammomys obesus
CTAGGCCGTACGTATAGCGGGGCGCGGGCGCGGGCGGGCGGGCGCGCGCGGCCGGGCCGGCTGGGAGCCGCTCGCGCCGGTTTAGGCCGGTCCTCTCCTGCTCCGGCCCAGCTCTTGATTGACAGCCAGGCGCCTGTTTACCGCGGCGCGGCGCGGCGGCTCGCCTCGGTGAGACTGCTGAGCTGGCACAAAGGCGGCCCGCGCAGGCCCGGCCGCCAGCCCCGGTGCCCGGCCGCCAGCCCGCGGCGGCCCGCGGGAGCGTGGGGCCGAAAGCCGCTTCCCGACCAGTCCCAGCGCCTGGGTGAAGCGTGGGTGGCGCGGCGCCGAGCACCAGCCAAAGGGGCTTCGTGAACCGCTTTCACGACACACACACACACGAATGAACTCCACCAGGAGAAGCTGGTTGTGAAACGAGAGCATCTGCCCCCCACCCCCCAGCGTGGAAGCTACCCAGTTAGGCTGCCCGGCTTAAGGGTGTGGAACAAAATGTTTCTTTGTAAAAAGGCATCTTTAAACTCAGTCCTTTGTAATGAAACTTACGAGGTCGGGTTCTAGCTGCTACTAAAGAGGCCCAGAGTTCGATATTGCCTGGGTAGACTGTACTTAGCTTTGAAACACTACAGGCAACCCCTTCCCCCAACTCGGGTAGCCTCGGGTCCCAGGGGTCCGACTTGAAGAGTCTCCTCCAGAAAGTCAATATTCCCCCAAAACTGGCGATTTCAAAAAGTTAAAACAGTTTTTACTTTATGCACACTCAAGTAAACAACTGGTGACCAAGGTAACAGTGTAGTTTCGTGCCTGAACCTTTTGGTGAATACTGTACTTGATACAGTTGTTTTTCTGTTGCTGTTTTTGTTTTTCACTATTTGAATCAGTTTTTTCATTAAAAAAAAAAAAAACAGCCTGTAAAGGTTAATTATTCATCTTCACCATTTGGGGGGATGAGGAAGATGAAAAGTAGGATTTTTATTTTTAGCTACAGCAAATAATGAGGTTGGGATTAGAATGCAGATCCCTAAGATGAAGGCTTGTGGTTTTGACCATGAAAAACGTGGACTGCTTGGTGACACATGCCTTGAGCCCAGCACTCGGGAGGCAGAGGCAGGAGGAGTCTGTGTTCAAGGCTAGACTGGTCTACAAAGTGAGTTCCAGGACAAACAGCCAGGGCTACACAGAGAAAACCTGTCTGGGAAAGGAAGGAAGGAAGAACATCCTTGATAATCACCTGAGAATAAGAAAGTTTTTTTTTTTCTTTTTGTTCTTTTTAGATGATGATAATTCCGAAGAAGGCTTCAACACTATTCATTCAGGAAGGCATGAATATGCATTTAGCTTCGAGCTTCCACAGACGTAAGTATTCTAAGTAATAGGCATTGTCTACAAACACTCGGTCAATTAGTCTTATAAAATTAGATGCTCTATTATAAAATCCAGTTTTTAGTTTAAAAATTTTTAGCCAAAAAAAAAAAAACCCTTTCATTTCAGAAACGTGATAGAGGAAAACTGTATTGAATAGAAGGAGCTATTTTTAATCTAATGTGGCAAAATTACAGAAAGCATACTCAGTTGTTAATATTCTGCAGTAGTGTTTGAAGACATATTATAATGTAGGACTGGTGAATCAGTAGGTGCTAATCCGATAGTAACCCTTCCATAAAATAGCTGCTTATTTGCTTTATAAAAAGCTCACTGGGTTAGAATTCTCCTTTTTTTTTTTTTTTTTTTTCTATTAAAATGTAAAGAAAAGACTCAAGTCCTGTTCCTTAGTAGTTTTTGTATGCAGAACTACTGGGGATATTACATAAGATAAACCTAGACTTAAAAGGAAGGGTTTGTCAGAGCCACATTAACGTAGGGGAAAGCTTGAAATATACTACATTCTTAGCATTTTAACAGATCGTTGGGAGAGAGTATATAAGCATTTTTCATAATGCCTTTTAGCAGATACTAAAACCTATAGGCTGGCATTTTTGTATTGATCTATAGAATAAACTTAGCTCATTTAACAGTTTATCATGCCTTGAGTGTATAAAATTCTGTGTTTACCAATTCTACATTGGAATTCTCTGTAGAATCCATAATCATTATAAAATACTGACACTTCTACCAGGCTAATCTAAGCCCTCTGCCTTCCAAGCAACAAAACTGGACATTCCTCCAATGGGACAGACTGCTTCTTAAAACAACAAAAACCTACAATCTGTCCAGGTTGAAAAAAAGTTCTGACTCTGTTGACATAGGTTTAATGGGAATGTTTTTCTTTTGAACCTTGAAAAATAAAGCTTGGAAACAGCCAAAAGGGAGTTAAAATATAAGTGGACAGGTGCTGCAGAAGTACCTTTCCTTTTCTGTGAATTTATAGAAAATTGTGTGACATTCTAGACCTCTTTATGCTATACTTAATTAGTTGCTTTAAAAGGAGTTTCCAATTCCTAGCTAACAAAAGTACAGGGAAATCTTTTCTGAATGTTTGATTGGGATCTAGGATTTTTAGATAGAAATGGGCCATTCTTTATTTTTATATTTAAACTTTTACCTTTTCAAATATAGTTGATTTCACTTTCATGATTTTGCCACCAACATTAAAAGTAGACTCTGTAGTTTAAAGGAATTGTATTCTTCTGGTTTTAGAAACAAAAATTTCTGTTATATTTAACTCTTAGAGTTATTTGAAAATAAAAGGATTTTCCCCAGTGACTTATCCCGTTGGAAAGTTTTACGAACTATATGTGGTGCCTCTTTGGTCCACAGATAATACAACATGGTGACATATTTGTATATGTGGTGCCTCATAGGCACTATAACATGGTGACATGTTTATTTTGATCTATTGAATTTTTACAAAGAGGTATAAGATTAATATATCCATGTTTATATTTTGCACAGACCACTTGCTACCTCATTCGAAGGCCGACATGGCAGTGTGCGCTATTGGGTGAAAGCCGAATTGCATAGGCCTTGGCTTCTACCAGTAAAATTAAAGAAGGAATTTACAGTCTTTGAGCACATAGATATCAACACTCCTTCATTACTGGTAAGAATTGACTGAATTCTGCATTGCTTTTGACATAAAAATACATAAAGAATAGCCCCCTGATCTATACAGTCTTTGTAACTTTAATAAAGCAATTTTACTGAATTCCATTAAAAATACCTATTCTAAGATACAGTACAAGTAGAACACACAGCGAATGAATAATGTGCTCCTGTTTCATGCTGTGCTAACTAAATTTAAAAGACCAGTATATGATGCAAAGTGTCTTTTATGCAAAACACAGCACTAACAAGCCGTGGTCCCTAAATGATTTTAGTTGACAAACAATATTATCATTTAAGATGATGCCATTTACTCTTACTTGAAACTGTCACACTCTAAACTTTGTACCACATTGCATTATTCCAATTAGGGATAGGTGTCAGATGATGGGGATTCATCATTTTCATGACAAAACCTTAATTTCTTTTGAATTGCATTTTATGAGACTCATTTAAATTTGGCTTCAAAACTATTAGTTTTAAACAAATGATAACATCTTTAACGCAGATTTATAAATGGACAGTTTTTACATTTTACAAATTTTTTTTTTTACGTTTTCAAAGTAAGATGTTAGCATTTGTAATTACAACCAGGTTTAAGAGAATTTATGTAGAATTTGGAAAGGGTTTTTTTTTGTTTATTAGGTTAGTTTTTATTGTATACAAGGAACTAAAATTCTGCTTTGGGATAGGATGTTAAGCCTTTAACCTTTTTTTTTTTTTTTTCTTTATTGAATGGAACTTTACATAAAAATAAGTTTGGTATCATTTAAAAGCCATTGATTAGGGGAACTAAATTGGTCTCTTAGTTGATTTTTAAACCATTCTGTGTTTTTGTGAGTTTGTACGTTGATGGTTTTTCTCAATCTATTTCTTACAGTCACCCCAAGCAGGCACAAAAGAAAAGACGCTCTGTTGCTGGTTCTGCACCTCAGGCCCAATATCCCTAAGTGCCAAAATTGAGAGGAAGGGCTACACACCGGGTATGTATGCGGGGATGCCCACAAACACAGTTTTCTCACTAAGCATTGGTGCGATACCTAGAGGGTAGCACATGCAAATACAAACACTCAGCCTTCCTCAGGAAAGCCATGTCCTTTGTGCATGTCTGTTTTCTCTTCACAAATGGTAGGCTCCTTTTCCACTGTAGGTACCATGAGTGGGCAGGTCATTTTTGACTGCAAGTTACTTTGCTTACTTCTGGGATAGCTTTTCCTCATTGGAGTTAGTTGAGCTTCAGAAGTCTACACTTCATAATGGGTGTTTCTGCTTATTTGTTTTCTAACAGTGAATATTACGGTTTCCCTCTCCAGGAGAATCAATACAGATATTTGCTGAGATTGAGAACTGCTCTTCCAGAATGGTAGTGCCAAAGGCAGCCATTTACCAAACACAGGCCTTCTATGCCAAAGGGAAAATGAAGGAAGTAAAACAGCTTGTGGCAAACTTACGTGGGGAGTCCTTATCATCTGGGAAGACAGAGACATGGAATGGCAAGCTGCTAAAAATTCCACCAGTTTCACCCTCTATCCTTGATTGTAGTATAATCCGTGTGGAGTATTCACTAATGGTAAGTGTTACTGTAAGAAGTGTTCGTGACTTGTCTTAAAGTTGTGGGCTTATAATTTTGGCTTATATAAGTAGACTTATTTTATAGTCTACTTATAATGGAGTGTTAGTGTATGTATGTGATCATTAATTTTACCTCATAAACCTAGAGCATTGCACATAAAAGAGAAATTTTCTGTAAACTAAGGGATCTCAGCTACTGTCAAAATTAGGTTGTGTTTTTAAAGAAAATTCTGCGTAGTATGCTGACTCCAGTGTCTGTTTACTGCTTAGGTATATGTGGATATTCCTGGAGCTATGGATTTATTTCTTAATTTGCCACTCGTCATCGGTACCATTCCTCTTCATCCATTTGGTAGTAGAACCTCAAGCGTGAGCAGTCAGTGTAGCATGAATATGAACTGGCTGGGCTTATCCCTTCCTGAAAGACCTGAAGGTAATTTGATAATACATGTCTAAATTTACTCTTATTATTACATAGACTTTCTTGTTTTTAGTAATTTATATCCCTAGTTAAATTTTTATCTTTCCTTAGCATATGTGACTTTAATATTAAGTTTTGTTATATGTCTACTTGTTTTAATCACCAAACAAATAATTATTCTTTTACATGACATTTTTTTAATATCTACTATTCTGTGTATTTTGACATGCATAAGAACATGTTGTTCGAATTGCGTGTATCTTTTTCCTTCAGCACCACCCAGCTATGCAGAAGTAGTAACAGAGGAACAAAGACGGAATAATCTCGCACCAGTGAATGCTTGTGATGATTTTGAGAGAGCTCTTCAAGGACCACTGTTTGCTTATATCCAGGAGTTCCGGTTCTTGCCTCCACCTCTTTATTCAGAGGTAAGTGTCAAGTATGACATGTCCTGGGTCTCCTAGGAAAGAGCAGTGTAGGCTTTTAAAAAAAAAAAAATAGTATTTTTTAACAAGATAGTTGATTCCTGCTTATCCTGGTAATAACAAGTTTAGAATAACAGTGTAAAAGTTAAGATTGTGCAGTGATGGTACATACACACCTTTAATCCCAGCACTTGGGAGGCAGAGGCAGGCAGAGCTCTGTGAGTTCAAGGCCAGCCAAGGCTACACAGAGAAACCCTGTCTCAAAAAAAATAAGTTATGATTGCCAGATTTTCTAACTTTGACACATAAGTAAGATTTAACTCCGGAAATAAGATGATGATCAAACTGCTGTTGAATCATTAGCATTTTTTAAGGAATAATTTTGTACACATTAATTAGCTAGAATTTATATTATTCACAATCCTTTTCTGTTGTAATTCCTGCATATTTTAACATGTATAGTCATAGAAAATAGCATATTTTCAAATGGCTTCTTAGGAAAACATTCTTGCACTGCTAGATTATTTATGATCTTCATGCTGATGATACTGGGCACATGTGGGAATAACATGAACAAGCACTTTCAATAAGCCCACAAATTAGAAAAATAAGGTTAGAAGTGAAATACTACATTAACAGTTTTAGGAAACACCACTCATTTAATGAGCAGTTTATTAGCTCTTAGGAGTCACAGTGGCTTTTCTGAGACTGTAACTTCTAAGCTGAATTTTAAAAAATGAGTAGGTAGCCCTCCAAAGGGTGGAATGGTCTAGGCAAGGAAGAGTAGCCTGGATTCAACATTTTCAGGACTTTTTAGCATAGCTGGAGCCAATAGTACACATATTTACAGGACCCTTCAAATTGGTCTTGATACCAAAATAACTATAAAGCAAGAGAATTTACTAAGGAGTCACATACGTGCGCCGATTATATTGCTTACATTTGCTGACTAGTACTCAAAGCAGTCATGTTATGCTCTTCCTACACCTTGCCAAGTTAACTTTGTAAATTTTATCCTACTAGATTGATCCAAATCCTGATCAGTCATCCGAGGATAGACCATCTTGCCCCTCTCGCTGAAGGAACACTTGATTGATTGAATCAAGTTGATGTGGGTTCCGAACTTCCGAACTGTATCTCTTCCGCCTGCGGACAGAGAAGTATCTTGGAGACACGTTTTCAGAGGAAGTGGAATTGCTTTTGCCCAGAAAAATGGCAAATACGTGAAATAACCAGTGATCACGCTTTAGAATCTACAGCATCATTCTGGGGCTGCTCCAACGTGCTTGAAGATCTAAGCTTTTCTTCTTTAAAACTGGCACATGCTAAGAGCAGTCTTCTTAGCCTGTGGTCATACGTGTCAAGACAACGTTGCAAAGAAGGATATTGTCCTTCTGATTTGAAAATTTGCACATGCTCAATGCTTACATTGTGCAGTTCAATGTCACTACAGCTTTTTTTTTTTCCATTTATGCCAGACTCTTGATACGAAAAACTTGTTTGTGGTCAGCACAACATGGAACAAAAGAAAGCTTTGAAAAACTTTGACATGAAAAAAAAACAAAACGCACTGACCGGTTTTTTTCTTCATTTGTTCGTTTTGTTCTTTTAAGTTAATGTAGCCTGGACTCTACCTGCATATGCACATGCTCAGAATTGTCCTGCTAGGCTGGCCATGTATCACCTCTTCAGCTCGGATCCTATTGTGGATTTATTTACAAACATCAAATGCCTTCAAGCCAATCCTTTTGCTGTATGTTTTGCAGCCTACTGTAGTAGACAGGCAACAAGAGACACGGAGAAAAAAGACCAGAGGAGGAAGCGGATAAGAGACTTTGTGGGACTGTGTCTGTAGGTGTCTTTGAGACTGTTGCTTTCTACTCATGACAGCAGAGCAGCGTTGTGTTACTGACTGCCCAACATCACTCAATCTCAGGTGACCGCATCACTTGCCAAACTGTAGGAATGCTATTTGTGTTTTGTTGCACTGTTACTTTGTTCTTGTTGTTCTTGTTGGTTGGTTGGTTGGTTAGCTTTTTGGAGAGGGAAATTCAGAAATGGGACATACACAAAACTGATAACCTACCCACATCCCCTTTTTATCATTACATTTAAGTCGAAGCAGAGCTGATAGTGGATGGAGAAAGGCAGTAGGGCAGGCACCAGCAAAGAGTTAAGGGCTATTGCTCTGAAAAAGTATTTTTATTATTTCAAAAGTACATGGAAGTTGTCCAGTCACTAGGGAAGGGAGGGGAAAGTGCATTTATTTTTATACAGAGTTACTTAATTACCTCCAAAACACATATGTTGGAAATCATTTTTGCTGGTGCATAGTACTTCAGTAAGACAAAATGTATATGTCAGGGTCATGATTGAAGAAACTTGATTTATACGTTTGCTCAAGTTTAAGAGAATAAAATCTCAAATTTATTCCCCAAGTGTATAACTTCATAATTACAAACACTAGCATGTTTGCTGGGATAAATACCTTCAGTTTGTACCTGTGTGTGATACTGTTTTTCAGCAATTTTTTTCTCTATCATCTAAAGAGGAATTGAGAGGTATCTAGCTTCAAATCTATATAGGTAAAACACATCAGTAAACTATTTTTAAACATAATTTGTGTTTGGATCATACCAAATATACCAGCATTCATTAAAAAAAAATGTTAAACTCCCATCTTCCCAAGTACAAAGTATAGTGATGTTGTTCAGGAGTTCATTTCTGCTTTTATGACACCAGCATCTCTGATGTTGCAACATACGTGTGAAATGGGTGTTCCATCTATCTACCTTCCATCTAACCCACAGTTAAAGTGACTGAGAAGAATGGGAGCTCTGCATCGGTGCTGGGCCTGCTTAAATACTGTCTTAAAGCTTCATACAGAACAGGCTTTTCCATAAGTGGCCTTCAAGAAACATGGAAGATAATTCATGTTTGAAATTATGCTGACAGGGTGAAGGAAGCCCACTGTAAAAATGAATCGCGTTTTAAGTGATTCAGTTATAGGGTTTGTGCTCCCGTAGCAAACTAATACTAGGTAATAAGGAAGTGGGGGTCAACTATTTTTTTTATTGTTAAATCATTTTGTGAATGTCCCCCTCAGAAGAAGCTGATGGGATATTTGGCATAAAGGGCATTTGGTGGTTTTGTTTTTGTTTGGGAGGGCTTGTCTGAAAACCCCTCCTCCTCTTTCTGTTGTCTAACTAGGGAACAATTGTTGGCATGCATGGCGTTGGGACGCTCACCACCATTTTCTTGTACAAAGTACGGCATTAAGCAAGAATGACCAATATTCTGATCATTGACACTGGGTGACAAAATTCTTTCAAGACTTGGTGAAATAAAGTTTTATTCTCCCATTCAGTTTTTCTTTACTCTTTTAGAGGCATTACACTTTTCCAAATATTGGTCAATTCCTGACATGTGAGGGTCACAGTTGTGCTCTAGTATTCAAGATAACTTCCTAATTTTTCATTTAGGAAAAGTAAAATCCAAAATGTTCGCGAAACAAAGTGCAATATTAAATGTTTGCTTTATAGATTATATTCTATGGCTGTTCGTAATCTTTATTTGGTGCTGAATATGTCCTTGTAGGCTCTGTTTTAAGAAACTATGTGGAAAATGATTTAAATTTTCCTATTGCTCTTCCTTGTGGAAAATAAAAGTGTTTTTTTTTTTTCTTTTTGTATAATTGTTTGGCAATTTATTTGAAGTGTGATCACAGTATGATGCCCGACATTCAAGCACTATTAAGTTAAACTCTTAGATCATCCTGAATGATTTGTTTCTAAATTTATGCTAATGGAAATTACTGAACACTTAAAAGATGTGAATTTCAGCTGGGCCTTGGGAGGCAGAGGCAGGTGGATCTCTGAGTTAAGGCCAGACTGGACTATAGGTTCGTTCCAGGAAAGTCAGGGCTGCACAGAGAAACCCTGTCTTAAATGACGGGAATGGGGAGGGGTCCCAAATTTCTCCATTCTGTGACTGGACCAGGCAGTGAACAGAATGCTCAAGTTGATTGCCTCTTCTGGAAAGAAGAAAGGGCACATAAGATGCCCACTCAAAGGGGTCCGTCTTTTAAGGAAGTAATAATGTTATGGTCTCTGCCATGTACGACTGCCAGTTTCCAGTTTTGAAAATGGCATTGTATTCTGTTGAGATGGATTTTCTAGTTTAAACAGCATCATGAGTTCTCTTAACTGTCAATCTGCTCTAAATGTATAAAGTAGAGGACCTTGCTGTGTTCATCGTGAATGTATTGAGGACCATGACTTTGATTCAAATCAGCTTCAGTAAAACAATGTGTTAATAGTTATAGGGGACGTAGTTAATTGGGGACATACTTTTTCCTTAAATCTCTTTAAATTTTTCATACTGACTTCTAAGATAGATCAGAAACTCTAAGAAAATTTGCTCAAACTGGCTTCAAAGTCGAGCCTCCTGCCTTGGATGTGTGTGCCAACATGTCCCATTCATGAGACACTCTGATTAGCACATACATGGGTCTCATTTCTTATGTCAGGCGGGTTTTCCAATACAGAAACTTAGGTTCCCAAAAGGAAGAGTTTCCTGTTCCATCAGTGGGGCTCACACCAGCAACCATGGTATATGGCCTGGAAGCCTGTCCACCTCAGAATATTGAGCCAAAACCTACCTACTTAAAAACTTCAAGTGCAGTGAATGAGAATTCACCCATAGATTCCTATTTTTTTAATCTCTCGTCCCTAGTTGGTGAAATGTTTAGGGAAGGATTAAAGGTGTGGACTTGGAGGAGGTGTGCCACTGGGAGGTGGGCTTTGAGGTTTCAAAAGACCAAGGTAGGCCCAGTCTTGTGTGTCCTCCCCGCAAGTGTGTGTGTGTGTGTGTGCGCGCGCGCGCGCGCGCGCGTGCTCGAACACACACACTGCTGCCCCAGCACCGTGCCTGTCTGCCTTCTACCACACCAGTCACGCACTAGACCAATTCTGAAACTATGTCAGCCCCCAATTAAGTGTTTTTCTTTGTGAGAGTGGCCTTGGTCATGGTGTCTCTTCACAGCAATAGAACATTAACTAAAACCAGGTAATAGCTGAGGCAGACTTTTGTGACCTGTGAGATAATGGGCAGTTATACCTTTGGAGTTCAGTGTCGACAGTTTGCATTTCCAAAAGCACGTGACTGTGTCTTTTAATTATTTTGATTTCATACTACAAAGAGATGTGTTTCAACCCATTAAACATTTTATTGGTAACAAGAAAGTGTGGGGTGGAGGGATAGGTCAGAGGGCAAAGTGTTCACTGTGGAAGCTTGAAGACCTGCTTTCATACCCGAGCACCCACATTAAAAAAGAAAGAAAAGCTAGGTATGGTAGTGCAGGCCTTGCCTTAGTCCTAGTGCTCATCAGAGGCAGGCAAACCTCAATCAAATTCAGCCTGTTCCAAGCAGGGAGTTCCAGGCCAGCCAACCCTGTCTCAAATAAGTGAAAATGTTGGGCACTGCTGCACACCCGTAATTCCAGTGCCCAGAGACAGTCAGCAGGGTCCCAGGCCTTTCCCAGTCATCACATCTAGCCAAATCAGCAGGGTTTGGAGAAGCATATGTTGCCAGAAATTCATGACCTTCATCTTAGTCTTCCTCTGCAGGGCCAATTACAAGGAACACAGCAGTAACTTCCTGGATGTCATTCTTATCACTAAAAGTGAAAGTTTCCACAAATTGTAAATTTTGTTTTAGCTCACTAGACCCTTTGCAACAGGGATGACAGTGAGGGGAGGCTGTTCTGCCACATGGCACAAACAGCGTCTGCTTCAAACAGCAGAGTACCAACATCGATGTAGAGATACATGCTTTTCCCTGGCCATAGCAGTGCTAGTGTGCAGCCAGAAAGCTAAGACATAGGTGGATACAAAGAGTAAGACACGCCCCAGTGACTTCTGATGCACAATGAGCAATGAGATGGCCGAGATGGACAGTAGTTCATTGTCTATTTCAAATAACTAATAAAGAACCAGACTTGGTGGCACACACCTCTGATTCCAGCACTCAGGAGACAGAAGCAGACAGATCTCTTTGAGTTTGAGGCCAGCCTGGTCTACTTACTGAGTTCTAGAACAGCTAAGACTGTAGAGAGAGAGCTTGTCTTTAAAAAACAAACAAGCAAAAAAAAAAAAAAAAACATAAAACAAACATAAAAAAACCCAGCAAACTAGTAGAATTTTGGATGTTCCTAATACAAATAATGCTCTATGGTGCAGGTAATAGATAATCCACCTGTCTCTCATACACTAGGTACTGAAATGTGTATCATAACGCATAACATATTTAATTACTATGTGTTATAACAGAATATATATATAATATTTGTATAAGTATATATTAACACATTTCTAGAATGTATCCACTAAATAGGGAACACATTTGGTTTGATAAAATTTATAACAGGAAACATTAGTTCACACACACACAAAGCATTTGGCCCCGGTTGGAGCAAGGGTCAGAAGGAAGGAAATTTCTGAAGAGTTGGCCAGTCCTGAGTGACTTCAAAGTCACCTGGCTCCTTAAAACTGGTGAAGATACTCGTGAGTTGTGACATGGGCTTTCCTGAAAGGGGTGGATGCCGGAACAGGGCATCCACAACAGTGTTCTTCAAAAGGGGCCGAAAGTTCATCCCTTCTCATTCATGTTATCGGCTGCCCTGGTGACCTTCCGAGATAGTGCTAACATTAGACTCTTTCAAGAAGAGGTAGGGGCTAGGGATGATTTTACATGGAAGAGATGCTCTAAGCTGAAGGTGAGAAACCTAAAACAGAGTCTCTGTAGCAGTCCCCCCTTTATTTCATAGTGAAATTTGCTCCCCAAATACTGTTGACTCAACTTTAAATGGAACATAACATAATAGAGTTATGTTACCCTTCTATGCCTTTTTGACAGTTAACTTTCTTGATTCAGTAAAGGAAAATAAAATTGTTCCAATTTTAAAAAAATTAATTCTTTTCATTTTCAAAGGATCCACTTTTTTTTTTTTTAAACTACCTTGCCAAACAGAAACCAAAAAGCTCTGATTAAGTAGCACTCTGGGGTATATATTTCTAAATTAGGCAAAACATTAGAAAACATGATAATTCTATCTTATTTTTTTTAATTTTTATTTTTTCAAGACAGGGTTTCTCTCTGTAGCCTTAGCTGTCCTGCATACACAAAAATCCAGCTGCCTCTACCTCCCTGAGTTCTGGGATTACAGGCCTGCACCGTCACATCTAGCAGTTCTGGCTTTCTCAGTCTCTAAACTTCTAAGTCCTTACAGAGTGACTTGAGATGTGATGAAGTGATATACATATTTACCTAAATATAAAAATAATAAATTTGTATACATATCAAGTTGCTGGATAGTGCAATACATATCTCTTCACATACATTGCCTTAATTAAACCTTACAACTTTCAATTTTATATTTTTATTTTTTACATTTTAAATTTGAAAGAAGAAACCATGATCAATAAAGGCTGAGTAACTGTCTTCAATCCCACACTTGTCAAATTAAAAATTATTCAAATCCAGAATTATCAGAATTTGAAGTTCTTATATTTTACTGTAGCCCAACATATATTATTAATTCACTCTGACCCACAGCTTGACCCAAGTCCATATTTTAAGGAAGTCCCAATAGCATTAAATTTATTTGTATACAATTTAGTCCCACAAACTAAGCACCTTAGCCAGGCACAGTAGCTCAGGCCTTTAATCCCAGCACTCAGAGAGGCAGAGGCAGGCTTATCTCTGAGTTCGAGGCCAGCCTGGTCTACAAAGCAAGTCCTGGACAGCCAAGGCTACACAGAGAAATTCTGTCTCCAAAAAAAGAATGAAAGAAAGAAAGAACTAAGTACCATAAAGGTAAATACTAATAGTCAAAGATTAGCTTAGAGGATCTTGAAATCTTTGGGACCTGAGCTCCTAAAGGAGACTCAAGTGAACATGGTGTATTTAAAGGGGAAGTCTCTGAGACTGGACTTCCAACAGAAGGGCTGGCACAGAGAGAAATGTCAGTGGGAGCCGACCTGCCAAGGGGAGGAGGTGTGGTGGAGAGCGGACCTGAGTCCAAGGAGAAAACTAGGTCACGGAGCAGTGCGTGCCCGGGCTCCCTGCCCACTGGGAATGCCGCTGAGAATGTACCTGGATGTTCTGACAGGCAGCTGATGTGACTGACTGAAAGCTAAGCTAATTAACTCCTTCATCTGAGGGGAGAACCTTCAGTTCATTATTTCTTCAAATGTACAAATGACAAACTGTTCACAGCACTCACTTAGATCAAAGTGGGAAAGCTGGTTTAATTTCAAAACGTGTGATACGAATGGGGCTTTGCATAGTATGACAGTGTAGCATTTATTCAGTATGGAAGTCAGGGCAAATTGGAACAGGGTCCATTATTTCATTTTCAATAGTTCTATTCAGTCACGCAGCTGTTGATGACAGGATCGTTCATGGTGAAGTGATGGCTGATTGGTGCTTTTCTCCCACACATCTCTTCATCTTTTCTCAGGAAGATTCCTAATTCTTCAGCTTCAGTTTTCAAGCCTTTCATGATTCAAACATTCACTAGCTCCAACTTTTTATCTGTATTCTCAGTGTTATAATTTACTTACTAAGCATTGTAGTTTTTTCAAAACAATTTTAATTAACTGTTTATCCTTCTTATGTATCTAATCAAATTCTAACATCTAAGATCTAACTAATTCCGTTAAAGAAAACCCTTTTGTCACCCATTGAATCTCTTGTCTTGTTCTGTCAATCTTAGCTACTAGACCACTATTCAGCTCTTAGCCATTTGCTTCCATTCTATTCCAAACCCTCCTTTCACTAGGTTTTGTTCCCATTCATACTTTTCTACCTACTCTCTAACCTATCTTATGCTGGGTATGCCAGTACACACCTGCTAACCCTAGTACCTAGGCATTGGAGGCAGTAAAATCCCAAGTTCAAGAATATCATCTGCTATTTAGTGAGTTCAAAGCCAGCCTAGGAAACATGAGACCCTATATGTCTTAGTTGGGTATATCTTAGCTGAGGTATCTATTGCTGTGAAGAATCACCAATACCACAGCAAATCTTACAAAGAAAAACATTGAATTGGGTTGCCTTATAGTTCCAGAGGTTTAGTTTATTATCATCATGGCAGCAAGCATGATGGCATGCAGGCAGGCATGGTGCTGGAGAAGGAGCTGACAGTTTTACATCCAGATCAGCAGGCAGTTAAACAGACAGCTTCTTGTTTGTTTGTTTGTTTGTTTGTTTGTTTGTTTGTTTGTTTTTGTTTTGTTTTTCAAGACAGGATTTGTCTGTCCTCTGTAGACCAGACTGGCTTTGAACTCACAGTGATCCACCTGCCTCTGCCTCCCTGAGTGATGGGATTAAAGGTGTGCATCTCCACACCCAGCTAAACAGACATCTTTATCACTCCTTCAATGCATCAAAGGAAAGACAGAAAGAATGTAAGATCCAGAGGATGGGAAGAGTGCTGGGAAACTGGATCTCTTAGACATGGCATGGCTGCTGCGTCATGAACTCACAGCAGCTGTGATTTCATCTGCACATGACCCGCAAAAGATTGAGCCTGTCAGCACTCCAGCATGGACTGGGGAGGGAATGTGTTCTCTTGCCCTGAAGGTGAACCTTTTCTTCAGTAATGTGTCTATTAGTAATTTGTTCATGCTCCCAGAAATAACCCCCTCCCTCGAAACCATATTCATACATACAACACCTAATCAAACTCAGTGGGTCTCACTCACACACACACAAACACACACACACACACACACACACACACATCAAACACACAAATATGAATGTAGGGGAGGATTTGTTAGGAAGAAATAAAGGCCAGTGAGAGTGAGAGGAGGCTGACAGGGAACTAGGATGAATATGATCAAAACACGTGTGAAATCATCAAAGAATCAGTCTCTAAGAAGACAGGCTGCTGTTGTTCAGTGAAGCCATACGCTCCTGAGGCCTCTGCGCTTCCTCCTGCCCTGTTACAGTCATGATGCGTGGTCCAAGCTGAGTTAAAACAGATGTTTTTGAATACTCGAGCTCTGGTTAACAGTTGGATCCTGAAGACTGGCGACTCACACCTATAATGCCAAGGCTCGGGAGGCTGAGACAAGAAGACTGCTGTGAGCGTGGAGTGAGTCCAGGCTATATGATGAACTGTAGGCAAGCCTAGATTCAGTATCAGACCCCGATTCAAAATAAAATTGGGGCATTGGTACAGACTGAATTGGTTTCCACCAAAGGTGGTACTGCAAGAACCGGAGTGATGGTGTCTGGAGAAGGTCTTTAGAAGATGATGCCTCACCAGCAACGGAGGAGGCAGCATGTGTTATCACTTGAGTTTTTCATCTTGGCCATTCTGATGGGTGTAAGGTGATATCTCAGGGTCGTTTTGATTTGCATTTCCCTAATGGCTAATGAGGTTGAGCATTTCTTTAAGTGTTTCTCTGCCATTCGATGTTCCTCTTCTGAGAGTTCCCTGTTTAGCTCCGTTCCCCATTTTTTAATGGGATTACTTGGTTTGTTGCTTTTCTGCTTCTTTAGTTCTTTATATATGCTGGATGTTAGCCCTCTGTCAGATAAAGGGTTGGTGAAGATTCTTTCCCAATCTGTAGGCAGTCGTTTTGTTTTGATGACAGTGTCTTTTGTTTTACAGAAGCTTTTCAGTTTCATGAGGTCCCATTTATTGATTGTTGCTCTTAGAGCTGGTGGGAATGTAAACTGGTACAACCACTTTGGAAGTCAATCTGGCGCTTTCTCAGACAATTAGGAATAGTGCTTCCTCAAGACCCAGCTATACCACTCCTAGGTATATACCCAAAATTTGCTCAAGTACACAACAAGGACATTTATTCAACCATGTTTGTAGCAGCTTTATTTGTAATAGTCAGAACTTGGAAACAACCCAGATGTCCATCAACGGAGGAATGGATACAGAAATTGTGGTATTTTTACACAATGGAATACTACTCAGCAGTCAAAAAGGAGGAAATCATGAAATTTGCAGGCAAGTGGTGGGATCTAGAAAAGATCATTCTGAGTGAAGTATCCCAGAAGGAGAAAGACAAACATGGTATATACTCGCTTATATAGACCTACAAGATATGATAAACATAATGAAATCTACACACCTAAAGAAGATAATCAAGAAAGCGGACATGGGCGAAGATGATCAATCCTCATTTAGAAAGACAAATGGGATGTGCATTGAACGTATGACAGGAGTCTACCACAAAAGGCATCTGAAAGACTCTACCTAGCAGTGTTTCAAAGCAGTCAGAAGACTCAACCAAACCCTCGGCAGAGTGCAGGGAATCATAAAAAGAAGGGGAGTTAGTATGATATGGAAAGGATAGGAGCTCTACAAGGACCAAATATATCCGGGCACAGGGTCTTTTCTGAGACTGACACTCAACCAAGGACCATCTATGGATATAACCTAGAACTTCTGCTCGGATGTGGCCCGTGGTAGCTCAGTAACCAAGTAGCTTTTCAAAGTAAGGGGAACAAGGACTATTTCTAACAGGATCTCAAGGGCAGGCCCTTTGACACCCCCCCCCCCCAGGGGAGGAGCAGTCCTGTTAGGCCACAGAGGAGGACTTTGCAGCCAGCCCTGAAGATACCTGATAAAACAGGTTCAAATGAAAGGGGAGGAGGTCCTCCCCTATCAGTGGACTTGGAAAGGGGCAGGGAGGAGACCAGGGAGGGAGTGTGGGGTTGGGGAGGGAATGAGGGAGCAGGATATAGCTGGGACACAGAGTTAACAAAATGTAACTAAAAAGAAAAATAAAATTAAAAGAACTGTGGCTCAAAAAAAAAAAAAAGAAGATGATGCCTCACCCATTAGGACCTACCATCCTAACTCAGTAAAGCTATTTCCTTAATAAAAAGTGGAAGAAAGAAAAATATCTGTCTCTGCTATGTTAGGACAGCAGGAAGATAATTGGGGTTTGTTGTTTGCTGTGGTGGTAGTGGTGGTGGTTGTTTTGAGTACACTGATCTAACTCTCCGACTTTTAGCCTCCCGAACTGTAAGAAAATAAGTTTCTGTTGTTTAAGCCACTTGGTCTTTGTCATTTTGGTAGAGATTGCCCTAGTGGATTAAGGCTGGCACTGAGAAAAGCTAATGTTACCAACAAAACTTTTCTAGACATTTACTTTTATGGGGAGAAGGGAAAAGGGGGAAAGAGAGACACAAAGAGAGAGACATACACATAAAGAGAGAGAAAGAAGAGACGACTGTGTGTAACAAAATAGGTTTTTCACTCTGTATGGAAGAGTGCCTGAGAAACTCAGCATAGTTTATGGAGGCTTGACGGCTGTTTTGTTTCCTCTTGTTACAATGATGCATTTCTCTGACCACAGCTCTTACCATAAGGTAAATCATAAGCTACTACAGAATAGATTTTTCTGTTAGCTTCATCTTATTTCCTAGGCCACAGTGAATAATTCAATCCAGGCCAACTTTGCCCAAAAGGGTATCAGAAGAGTTTAATTAGATTTCTAGGAAAGTCCCTTTAGCCTAAGAGTGACCTGGTCAGTTATCTCCTCTGTAATCTCCTGTAGATGAAATACTTTCAGTCACTGGCAACTGTGAGGGAAGCCACGCCAACACTGGGGTGAAGTCACGCTGATGCTGGAGGTGGGGGGATGCTTTGCTTTGTGGGTCTCCTGAACTTCACATCTTAGAAATGTAATCAGAAGGTTCATGTGTTAGTGTTGGTAGTCAGGAACTTTGGGAGTTGATAGGGTCTTGAGGACACTGGCTGCGTGGCTGGATTAGTGGGAGACTGAGGGGTGGCTTGGTTGAAAGGTAAGCTCTGCCCTGTGTGCTAGATGCTGAGAAGATGCGGCACCATGTTCCTGGACTTCTCATCCCTCCAAAACATAAACTGCTCCGATTTTAGTGTTCAGTTATAGCAACAGAAAATCAACCAAGACACAGGCCTGGGCAGAACTAAGAAACTCAAAAGGTCAACAGAGCTGGGACGCTGACCTGATTATCCCTGAAATCTGACCTCAACGTGCACTTCAGAGCTAGTAAATTTCCTTCCTTGCTTAAGCCAGGGTGAGTCTGGCTTTCAGTTATGCACAGCAGAAACACCCTTCCTATAGAAGAGACTGAGCTGATCTCAAGAAAGAAAGTTTTATTCAGAAGAGAAAATGAATGACCTCTCACCCCAAATGCCCATGTGTGCCATCTGTGCTCATAAATACTAGAAAGTGTCTCTACTAATCCACCTCACAGCCTAAGGCACTTGACACGAGCACATTAGGTTGAAAGTACATTAATGTGTCCTCTCAGGTCGCCAAACTAGAGTTTCTAACTGAATGTAGACCAACAGAACATTTGGACAGGCAGTGCAGGGGACACAAACCGGACAATCAAATACATGAGGAACAGCTGAGGACTAATTGAAACCCACTACAAAGACCTTTGAGCCACAAGCAGAGCTAGCAAGGAGACAGTTGCAAGCAGCAGGAGGCCCAGAATTATGTGTTTTCGCTATAGCTAGAATAATATACTTTAGTTAACTGTTGTGCTTCAGGGGTCAGAGGTTTAAATCACTTTTGAATGGGAAACCTACAGAAGATCTCCTGGCTGCAGATTAATAACACCTGTAGGAAAGGAAATGGGGGGAGGAGACTCTACCTGGAAGGCTGAGGGTGTAGCCCAACATTAAAGTAGGTTAGGTTGAGTCCATTTCTACATAAACACATATGCATACACATATAATTTAATACCTAAAACCAAACTGTCATCACCCAGAGCTTACAAACTCAATGGCAGCTGGACTGTCTACAAATGAATTGTGAAGAAAGTGTACATGTGTCTACTCAATTCTGTTAGTTCCTGCCCTTAGCAATACCAACACATAAGCAGAGCACGGTGGCACACGCCTGTAATCCCAGCACTCAGGGAGGCAGAAGCAGGCAGATCTCTGAGTTCAAGACTACTCTCTTGCAAAGCGAGTCCAGGACAGGCAAGGCTACACACAGAAACCTGTCTTGAAAAACAAACAAACAAACAAACATCCCAACACATAATGGTAGATTTTCCCAGAAATTTTTAAGAAAAATTAGGGGTGTGTGTTTAGGGGTCACAAGGAGCTAATCAGAAAATAATTAATAATAACACTAACAATAATGTTTAGGGAACAAAAGGGAGAGAAGAAATAAAAAGAAAGTCAGAAAGCCCTATTTCCATTCTGCTGAAGAAACACTGCCTTAGAGGACCCAGAGGAGTGGGGTTCCCCAGTGGCAATTTCTACCCAACCTTGCTTTCTGCTGTGGCACTGTTTGCTGTCTGTAAGAGAGCTAGAGCAGGGCTTTACCAGTTCAGAGTGTGGAGGGAAATGATCTCAGAGCCTGGTAAGATGTGTATTCTGACCCAGGCAAGTCTGGGGTGGAGCTTTACTCTTTCTTTCCTTCTTTTCCTTCTTTTCCTTCCTTCCTTCTTTCCTTCCTTCCTTCCTTCCTTCCTTCCTTCCTTCCTTCCTTCCTTCCTTCCTTCCTTCCTTCCTTCCTTCTTTTTTTTCCTTCTTTTTTTTTGTCCAGGAGCTTTGTAGAGCAGGTTGGCCTTGAACTCACACGATCCACCTGCCCGTGCCTCCTAAGTGCCTGACAACTTGTCTTCAGTACCCAGAACCCATGAAGGAGGCAGAAGGTCAACTCCACAGAAATATTCTTTGACTTCTTCTAAAGCAACATGACATGTATGCACAGCCTCACACACATTACCCCCTACACACACACAGACACACATATACACAGATACGCACACACAGACACACCGCACACAGACATTAATAAAAAGAATAAAGTATATTTTATAAATGGGGAACACCTTGATGATTTTAATTGTGTTTGACTGTTATGACCCATCTAGTCATACTCATCGTTTAAATGCTGCTAAATCACTGAACAGTTTGCATGGCCTGCTAATAGCTTATGAGGCTTGGTTTGAAAGCGTATCTATTAATTTTTTTATTAGTTCATCAGATTTTTTGAACTAGAAAAACATACCTCTAATCTGGGCCACACCTTCTTCTGGAAGCCCAGATAAGAACACAGAAGAAGGAAGCTTTTGCTCTTTGGCTGCTTGTTCTTGCCTCGCTAGCAAGACCAGCAAAACTTCCAGCCTCATGGACTGAGCACCTACAGGGTTTTTGGACTTTCTGTCCATAGCCAACCATTGTTGGATGAGCTGGGCCGCAGCCTGTAAGCCATTCTACTAAATCTCCTTAATTCATATATATATATGAATGTATATATATATGTATATATATGTATATATATGTATATATATATACACACATAAACACACATATATGTGTATATACACACATGTACAGTATCACCTGCCAAATCTAAAAGCAAAGGCCTAATCCATGAAAGTCCATATAGTTCTGGGAAATATATACATGTATATATGTACATATATATGTATGTGTATATGCATATATGTAAGATATGTGTGTGTGTATATATAATGGGATAATCACCATTCACCAGAGAAGACTGCTCAGGCATGAGTTTAAGCCAATAAAGTATTTATTAGCCAGCCTGCATCAACATTGGGTGTTTGGAATCCCAGTGTAGCACCAAACCTTTCTCAAGTGAGTTTTTAAGCACAAAAACCATGTTCTGGGTTGCTATATTTCAGTTAACAAGAAGAGTTAGTGAGAAGCAGAACTATAGAAGCCAAAAAGCAAGGATAGCACATTTTGAAACTTTCCCAGAACTCTGTGGACCTTGATGCATGAGGCCTTTGTTTTAGTTTTGGCAGGTGCTTTTGTCTATAAGCTGAGTTTTATAGTCTGAATGGTACATCCATCATGAAGTTAGGTGTGCTAAGATCTGGGGCTCTGTTATATTCCCTCCTGGTCATAGTTAATAAATCAAATCATGAACTCATCCTGCTCTAAAGAGGTGTAGCTAGTTCTAAGGACCACTAATTTTACTGAATTCATAAATAATTGGCCATATAGTTTAAGATACTGGGGCCTATTGTTATTCCAATCAGTATGAGATTTAAAGGCCCAGTCAGTGCCCATAACAGAGTAGTTAGCCATCATGACCAAGAGAACAAAGACTGATATCAGTGATCTGATCTCTCTCTCTCTCTCTCTCTCTCTCTCTCTCTCTTTCTCAACCATGTCAAAACTTTTTTAATTACTCCTGATCAATTAGCATAAAAAAACAGGTGTTTTTTTTTTTTTTTCAAAGCCAAACACAGTTTTCTTTATCTCATGATAAGTTAAGTCTAAGCGTCTCCAGTTTCAAAGATTTTTTTTTGGGGGGGGTGCTTAGAAACAGGGTTTCTCTGTGTAGTCTTGGCTGTCCTAGACTCACTTTGTGGATCAGGCTGGCCTTGAACTCACAAAGATCCAAATGCCACAGCACCCAGCAAAAGATCATTTTTATAAGGGAATCTAACTGCTGTTTTAATACTTCTAGGTCCTCATCAACCTATCTACTTAGTTGGAGACACCAGAAGAGGTAGCTTTAGTCAAACTATTGGAACATATCCACCAAGTAGTCTCAGGGCCTTCATAATACTGCTGTTACCCAGATCAATTGACCCATAAGGCAGAACAGAAGGCACCAGAATAAGGGCAAGTGCCTAGGTTAAAAATTTTGGATATGAAGAAAGTTTTTCCTCATTATACGTTCTCTAATGTTATTTTGAGCTGCTCCCAGTCACAGTGAGTCAATGGGCAGAAAGACTGGCTAGCTCCTATCCCTATGTAGTACACAGGACCAGTGTCTAAGCATAACCAGCATTGCTGGATGATTTTTGGCTAGGAATTATTAACTGTCTCCAGAGCCCTTTCCTGTGGCATAGTGTCTGTTTTCCCAGTGCTGGAGCCCGCCGGCAGAGTCGAACAGTTCCTGAGTGGGGAGTGAGGATTGAAATAATTAAAGCAAGTCACGCTACACGTGGGATCAGCTCGAGAGGGCTGCCAGTAAGACTGCAGCATGAGTGAGTTTATTCAACAATTTCCTTTTTATAGGCAAAGCAAAAACAAATCACGTCAATACAAGTGATTTAAGGGTCCCTCCTCACCAGGAAACCGCTCATAATGAACCTGATTTTTTGTTCGGAGTTTTGCAAGTGGCTGCTTAGTGCAAGGCATGAGAGAGTTCTGTCCAGAGAGTCATGAGACATCTGGAAAGAATCCCTTCTGATTGAAGGGAACAAGACCAAGCTGAGATGCATGCTCACAGCACAGGAGCAGTGATCGTCTTTAGAGAAGATGGCTGGATGAGGCTTGAGGACATACAAGAAACACTCAAAGGCATCTTCCTCCACTGTGCTACCATCGTCCCATTTCAAAGAACACAAAATCATTCTCTGGAATACCCTCAAGTTTTTAAATGAGGAGTAAAGCACTCCACACGGAGCTGTCCGTCTGGAGTCTCTCAGCTCCAGTTCTGGCGGGCACTAGTTGGGGTTAATCCGTGTAGCTGTTAGCACACAGAAGATTTGCATATAGGCACGCACCTCATAACATTTCTGTCTGCATCAGGCTACATGTACAAATGTGGCCCCACAAGGACCACATTAATGGACCCTGAACACTCCTATCACCGAGTGATATCACATTGTGATACTACTGGTATAAACGAACCCGTAAAAGCACAGCACATATCACTGTATACAATTCCAAAGGCTTGGTGGTGGTAATAAATGGCCCTTACTGGCTCATCTATTTACTAAAGCATACATTTACTTTAAAGTATGTATAAAACATTTGCTAAAAGACAGTGTGCCTGTTACACCCACACCAACCTTTGTATATCTTGGCTTATTATGTCTCTTGATTGCATCATTTTCGCTTGTGCTTAGTTTAATCTCTTGTTTTGTTCAGCATGACTCAAGTATCTATTGGCTACACTGTGTACATATACCATACAGTCTAGGTATGGATTAGGCTGTACCACCTAGGCCTGAACAGGTTATTCTGCAATATTCACACAACAAAATTGCCTAATGACCCATCTTTAAGAACATAACCTCATTGTTAAGTAGTACATGACTCTACTTAATTTGTAACCTGCTGTAACTTGGATATGCTTGATACTTTATAATTGTTATCATCTTGTTTCATGTGCATGGATCAGTTTTTTTCCTAATGAGACTATACATTCTATGGTTATTATGATAAATAACCTTAGTTTCAATGCATTCCTATTCCATAATATATGATATGATTAACATATATGGTGCCTAAAATAATATAAATGTATTGCAGAGTCTTTGCAGAGTCTTTGACAGAGACAGAAAGGACATTTGGAGGCCGGGTAGCTGCATTGACACTGTTTTGTGTTTCTTTGTTTGTTTGTTTGGGGTTTTCATGACAGGGTTTCTCTGTAGAACAGATCTAAATTTCCTAGAGCTCACTTTGTAGACCAGGCTAGCCTCAAGCTCACAGAGATCCACCCTCTGCCTCTCAAGTGCTGGGATTAAAGACATGCACCACCAGGCTGCATTGACAGGCTGCATGACAATACTTCTTAAAAAAATCCCTCACATGCCGGAGTCTAACATTTATCTTCTAAATACAATATTCTGCATGGGAACATACATACAAGCAACATTTTCAGACTAAGCAGGTTATGAATATGTGTTTATATACATAAACATTTAGCAAATAATAACAATGAAAAACGGGCCAAGAATTGGAAAGAAAGCAATGACGGAAACATTGGAGAGCTTGGAAGGAGGAAAGGGCAAGGAGAAATAATATAATTACATTATAATCTTGAGATCAAAGAAAAATTAACAATTCATAGGGAAACAAAACAAAAAATTCTAGATAGCCAAAACAATCCTTATCAATTACGACAATACTGGAAGTATTATATGCCTGATCTCAAGTTATATTACAGAACCGTAGTACTAAAAACAACATGGTATAGCACAGAAACAGATGGTATAGATAGATGGAATCAAAGAGATGATCTAGAAATAAGCCAGCACAGCTATAGTTGCTTGATTTTTTTTTAACACACTTGCCAAAAAATACACATTGGAGAACAGATAGCCTCTTTAACAGATGATGGCAGGAAAAGTGGATATGAATATGCAGATACAAGGCCCACTCCACAGTTCATGCCTGGTTCTGTGCCTGGTTAAAAGTCCATGGCTGGGGAGGTCATGAACCACACCAGGGAGCCTACTGCTATTGTTATGCTAAATGGATATATTGTCAAAGCACCTTTTAAGTATTTGTATTCACCCTCATAATTAATAGGTCAGAGAATTGTTGGTGTTAGTTTTTTAAAAAAGCTCTTTTATTTACGTATCTTATGTATTTTTTCCCTACTCCACCCCAATCCCTTCCAACACCTGAGCACCAGGTAGGAGAGAGAAAGGGTTAGAGAGATAAGGGGCCCAGTTCTTTCTTAGCTGCTTCCTACTGGTCAGGATCGTTGGGTTCCTTGGAGACAGTCCAGTCCTCCTTTCAGTAGATCATCATTTTGTCTCATAGCAGCAAGCAAGAGCAACAAGGGTGAAGCAGGAGCAGCCTTGTTCTTTCTCTTCTCCCTCCACACTCTCTGGGCTCTGGCATTTATTCTCTCTCCAGAGTCCTCAGGTCCAAACTATCTGAAGCTGGCAAGGAGCTCTTTTCAGAGCCCACATAAAGAAAATAGTCTGCTGCTATGGACCATCTGAATCTGCCCCATATCCCACACCTGGGACCAAAACAAAAAACATTTTTTATCCACAACAGAGAATCTTTTGTTTATAGTGAGCAGAGGTCAAGACAGACCTCTGTGTGACCTTCCTCCAAAAATACAAGAAAATATAGAGAATATATTGGGAAAAGAGTTTGTGGGAGGGGAAAAGATTATAGGAGAGGATAATGGGAGGGGACTACAATCAAAGTATAGTATATGGGTAACACTTGTGAAAGAAAAAATTTTAAAAATTTAAATATATTGTAAAACTCGATAACAGGCTCTCTCTATTAGAGACCCTGTCTGAAACATGACAAAACAAAAACTGTAAAGTCCTTTTGCTGTTTCTTATTATTTCCTGTTTTTAAGAAAAGATTTCTTGGAACCCAGGCAGACCTCAAACTTGCTTTGTAACCAATGATAACCTTCAACTCCTAATGTTTCTGCTACCATCTCCTATGAATTTAGGATACAGGAGTGTACCAGTCAGTATTGTAAAAGTAACTTTTAATCACCTTATTTAATTGCCATCTCAGAGGCTTAATGCCTCTGTCTGCTAACCGAGGCCAAATCCCAGAATCTTCTAGCCTCTGTACAATCTAATCTAGTCCTAGAAAGTTATCAGTCTCTGAGACTTACTTCGAATAAGAACACCCTTTCCAATTCCTTCTGAACTCTTGCTGGTTGGTTCAACTCAACTGTTCTGGCTCAAATATTCTCCTAGCTGACTGATTCAATCTGTCTTATCTTTCCTCTTGGCCTCTGACTGAATTGTTCTGCTTGGCTTTATGCAATATGTTCTAATTTTCTGGCTCATTCTCTGGCTCTTTCTGTCTTCACTTGTGTCTTGCTTATTCTGTCTTCAATCTGTCTCTAGAAAACTCTCCCAGTATAACTGTCTCTGAATTCCACAAACTGAGCTGTCACAACTCAACTCCACTACACTGCCACTCAACTCACTGACTCAAATGAACTGCCTGAACA
The DNA here is from genome assembly GCF_907164565.1 of Psammomys obesus. NCBI lineage: Eukaryota > Metazoa > Chordata > Mammalia > Rodentia > Muridae > Psammomys > Psammomys obesus. Next base: position 5,979,935 of record NW_026587759.1, read on the forward strand.
GAATTCAGAGATCTGCATGCCTGTCTCCTGAGTGCTTGGATTAAGGGTGTGTACCATGCTTGGATCTAAGCTTTTCTTTACCTGAAATTTGCTGTATACCAGGTTTGCTTGTAACTCCACTTGCCTCTGTCTCCTGAGATTAAAGGTGTTTCCATGTGTCATGTGCATGAGGACTAGGGAAGGTCAAAAGAGAGTTTTGGGTCGCCTGAGAATCAGACAAGTGTGAGCTGCCATGATGATATTCTGGGAATCAAACCCAGTTCCTTTGGGAAAACAGCCAGTGCCCTTACCTGGTGAGCAATCTCTCTAGTACAAGATATTGTAATCTTTCTTCATCAGGTAGTTGTAATAATGCAGTGGCCATTGACTTGGATATACATAAGGTTTTACTTATTTCTGATAACAAGATCAAAGTACTCTACCTCCTTGTTATTTTAGGAAAACATCGGTTATTAGTGTTGTCCAAAACTCATTGTTGATTTCTTTTGATAACATAAAGAAAAGCAGCAAAATATGATGGCACACACTTGTAATGCCCATCTGTAATCTCAGCACTCTGGAGGCTGAAACGCAGTTCAATGCCAGGGTGGGCTAAATAGATAGTTTGAGAAAGCTTGGGCTACAAACAAAGGAAACTAATGAACAATTACTTCCTAAATACAATACCAACAGCATAGGCTCTAAGATCAACAATCAATAAACAGGACCTCATGAAACTGAAAATCTTCTATAAAGCAAAGGACACTGTCAACAGATCAAAACAACAGCCTACAGATTGGAAAAGATCTTCACCAACCCTATATCTGACAGAGGGCTAATATCCAGAATATATAAAGAACTTAAATGTATAAAGAAGTTAAACACCAACAAACCAAATAATCCAATTAAAAAATGGGGTACAGAGCTAAACAGAGAATTCTCTGTAGAGGAATATCGAATGGCAGAGAAACACTTAAAGAAATGTCCAATGTCCTTAGTCATCAGGGAGATGAAAATCAAAATAACCCTGAGATTTCACCTTATACCCACCAGAATGGCTAAGATCAAACACTCAAGTAACAACACATGCTGGAGAGGATGTGGAGAAAGGGGAACCCTCCTCCATTGCTGGTGGGAATGTAAATTTGTACAACCGCTTTGGAAATCAATCTGGTGCTTTCTCAGACAATTAGGAATAGTGCCACCTCAACATCCAGCTATACTACTCCTAGGCATACATCCAAAAGATGCTCAACTATGCAACAAGGACCTTTGCTCACCCATGTTCAAAGCAGCTCTATTAGTAATAGCCAGAATCTGGAGGAATGGATACAAAAATTGTGGTACATTTACACAATGGAATACTACTCAGCAGCTAAAAACAAGGAAATCAGAGAATTTGCAGGCAAATGGTCTGAACTAGAAAAGATCATCTTTAGTCAGTTAAACAGAAGCAGAAAGACATGGTATATACTCACTCATAAGTGGATATTAGCCATATAATATAGAATAAACATACTAAGATCTATAGTCCTAAAGAAGCTAAACAACAAGGAGGACCCTAGATGTTCAATCCTCATTCAGAAGAACAAATGTGATTGACATTGGAAGCAGGAGAAGACAGAGAACAGGACAGAAGCCTACCACAGAGGGTCTCTGAAAGACCCTACTGATCCAGGTATCAAAGCAGATGCTAAGACTCATAGCCAAACTTTGAGCAGAGTGCGTTGAATTTTATAAAAGAAGGAGAAGATAGAAAGACTTGGAGGGGACAGGAACTCCAAAAGGAGACCCACAGAGCCAGAAAAACTGGGGCCTGGGCTTCCTGCAGAGACTGATACCCCAACTAAGGACCATGCATGAAGAGGACCTAAAACTCTTGATCAGATGTAGCCCATAGAATCAGTCTCCAAGTGGGTTCCCTAATAAGGAGAGCAGTGACTGTCTCTGGCATGAACTCAATGACAGGCACTCTGATCACCTTCCCCTCGTGTGTGTGTGGGGGGTGCAGCCTTGCCAGGCCACAGAGAAAGTCAATGCAGCCAGTTCTTATGAGACCTGATAGCTAGAGTCAGATAATAGAGGAGGAGGCCCTCCCCTGTCAGTGGTCCAGGGGAAAGAGATAGGAAGAGAAGAGAGAGGGAGGGTGCGATTGGGAGGAGACAAAGGAGGGGGCCACAGCCAGGATACAAAGTGAATAAATTGTAATAAGTAATCAAATAATAATAAACCAATAATAGAAAATAAACTGAACTATAGCACTATAGAATGTATTAGTTTACACAGAGAAAACCTGGAAAAAGATTAAATACCCAAATGTCCATGGAAACTACCTGGTTTGTATATAACCATAAGAGAAATGTGAATAACAACCAGCAAGGCAGGCACAGAACAGAGGTCTTGACATGAAAATGAAACTTCCAAGACAATGGGCACTTAAAATAACCAGTATTTACTGAAAGAGGTCCAATAACTTCTTACTGGAGAAGAAGAGGCCTTATGGCCAAGTTTATGTCAAACAGGAAAGGAAAGTGTCACTTACCTGTACTGTCTACTATATAAATATAAACACATATAGATTTACTTTCACAATAAAAAGAATGTTTTCCATGGTAAAAAAGATAAAGCCACAGCATCAGCACTTGTAAATTAATATCAAGGTTAGACAAAGGGGCAATTTCCGGAGCCTCCCTCCCCCCCACAGAGTCGAACAGTTCCTGAGTGGGGAGTGAGGATTGAAGTAATTAAAGCAAGTCACTTTACAGCTCAAGAGGGCTGTCAGTAAGACTGCAGCACGAGTTTATTCCACAATTCCTTTTTATAGGCAAAACAAAAACAAGTCACATCAATACAAGAAAGAAGTTCCTGGAACTGCCAAACTTGTTTTCTAAAACTATCCCTCTGTAGCAGATATGATCCAAGGTCACACAAACAAGTTTTAAGGAACTTGGTGAAACATCCTCTTATCTCTGTCTCCAGGTGAAGGCCAGGGTGAAACGTGTTTTTCTGCTGAATATTCAATAACAAAGCAGCTTGACAAACAAGCAGCTCCCCACAGGCAATGGCAAATCTAAGGGTACAACAGCACCCAAAGGAAGTAACCGTGACTCCAAAAGAGGAACTGAAAAGGTAGATTCAGGAATACTATGTTTTTTCATTTTTCAATATGCAAGAATACAATATGAGAAAGTAACTGTAAGAAAACTTCAATGACTGTAAGGAAGGAAGAAGGAAAAGATGAAAGGAAAGGAAGAGAGAAAGAGAAGAAGAGGACAAAAGGAAAATGAGATGTTTAATGACAAAGTGTCCTGTCACAGACTGACTGCCACCATTTTTTTCTTCCTTACTAGCATTTAAGATAATTGTATTTTTCAGTCAGTCAATAGCATCTTAAAATTTGTGGATAAGGCATTATGTATGTATGAGTTCAGAAAGACTAAAGGACTTATCCCTGTACTGCACCACTAACACCGATCTCCATGGGATTAGAACATTTTTTTTCCTCAGGATTTTGGAGATCATGTATGTATGAGGCAATTTGCTAAGGGTCCTTCTAACCCAAGGGTTTTCATTTGGAGACAGTATTTGCTACTCATGTAAGAAAGTTATGTGGGTTTTTTCCTACAAAGCACAGCACACATGAAATATAAATGATGCAGAAGGACCAGGTTTCTCATAACATAATTCACTGTGAAGGCGCTAAGTATGTAGATTTCAGGGAGGGACTGAAATGGTTAGCTCCGGCTGTGTCTGTTGGAGGGGAAAATACCTTGTACATTTTTGTTCTGTCTGGTTGGGACAAATGTGCTTTCCCAGAGTTTGCCAGTTCCTGGGGAAAGTGGTTTGAGTGTGGTAGGTTGAAGTGCAAAAGTCACAGTACAAAATGTCCTGAGCTCTAGATCACATTGTTTAACTCCAGTGACCAGCTGAATAGAGAAGTAATCAAAACTCTCATGTTTTGAAAGTCTGAAAGTACTTAAAGGAAACCCTTGTTTGATATCACAGTGACTGTAAACTCAAATTCTCACAAGCCCCCACTTAGCCACAATTAAATACTGCTTTTATAACAATTATTTTTTCAGTTAATCAAGAAGGTAATATTTCATTATGGCATTCTCATACATTATGCCATTGGATTTTGTTCATATTCACCGTTCTTACTCTCTTCCCGTCGCCAACCATTTCTCTCCCTTGTATCTCTTATACTTTTATGTCATAAGTGTGTATATGTGTCTATAAATTCATACATAAACATAGATTCTGCAGATAAGAGGAAGAATTCAGAAAAAGAGGCCCTGCCAGGTGATCTTGCTGAAGTCTTAAGATAAGAAAGACTACTGAAGCCAGGCGTGGTGGTACACACCTTTAATCAAGGCCAGTGTGGACAGCCAAGGCTATTGAGAGAAACCCAGTCTCAAAAAAAAAAAAAAAAAAAAAGACCTGGAAGCAGGGACTTTCCTCTGGATTTCATTCTCTCCTTTAACAGATCTGTTTGTTGAAATCATCTGTGACTGATGCACTTGCCAAACTATTGTGGGCAGATAAGAAGTTTAATAAATTCATTGTTTTTATTTTAAAACATCACATTCTAAGAACAGCCCTGGCAGTCCTGGAACCTGGGACTCACCTTGAAGACCAGACTGGCCTCAAATTCACAGAGATCTACCTATGTCTACCTCCCAAGTGCTGGGATTAAAGGCATGTCCCACCACGCCAAGCTTTGCCCCAAGGTCTTTGAGAGAATTATTTCTTTAAAGCAAACTATGATTATTTTTTTCCAGTGTGATCTCAACAGCTAGTCAAATCCAGAGATTCTGGTCTTTGATGCAGCACAGCCTCTATGAGTCCTGAGAAAAAAAGCTTCACACGGAGGCTGTAGCCCTCCTAACCGTGGCTTACATTACATTTCCCACAAATCTAAACTATCAGGCCCAATGTGCAAGAAGAGGAAAACCGAACCTTCACCTAACAGGTCATATTCCTGTCTCTGTATCTACAATGCACTTGTTTCTGCTGAGAAAAATGTGCTTAAGTAGGGACTCTTTCTAGTCATTTGGGAAGGTTTTGTAAGAGCAAAGAGAGAACCTCAAAAAGCATCTCCTTAAATCCGTTCCAGCCACAGTGCAGTTCCAAGACCTCATCAGAAAAGCTTCTTTGTGCAGTGGATGGTAGTTAAAATACAAACTCACAACTAATCAAAGTGCAAGAGTACTCGGGGTGGAACACACACACACACACACACACACACACACCCTCCCCCCCCCCACCA
>NW_026587759.1:5985282-5985664 GCF_907164565.1 Psammomys obesus
CACACACACCCCCCCCCCCCCCCCACCAATACCACCACCACCACCCAGGGGCCACTGTAGAACAAGGCCACAGCAAAGCAGTGTTTTCTGGACGTGAAAGGATCACTGCAGTCATGAACTCCCAAAAGCTGATTTGGGGTCAGGCATAGTGTTGCATATCTTTACTCTCAAGAGGCAGAGGCAGGGGAATCTTTGTAAGTCTGAGGTCAGCCTGGCTACATAATAAGTTCCAGGCCAGCCAGAGCTACAATGAGATTCTGTCTAAACAATTTAAAAAGAAGAAGAAGGAGAAGGAGAAGGAGAAGGAGAAGGAGAAGGAGAAGAAGAAGAAGAAGAAGAAGAAGAAGAAGAAGAAGAAGAAGAAGAAGAAGAAGAAGAAGAA
>NW_026587759.1:5985674-5992090 GCF_907164565.1 Psammomys obesus
AAGAAGAAGAAGAAGAAGAAGAAGAAGAAGAAGAAGAAGAAGAAGAAAGAAAGAAAGAAAGAAAGAAAGAGAAAAAGCCAAAACCAAACCAAACCAAAATAACAAAAAGAAGTGGTTGCCTACAGACAGTCAAGCCAGTCCAAGTTCTAGCTTGAGGGGAGAAGGAAGGAGTCATGGACAAGTGACCAAGTGACTACTTGGGAAGAGACAGTCAGTTTTCCTTAAGCATGTGGCCACTGGTAGGTCTCCCATGCTCCAGTAGATAGCTTCCCACCCATGAGTACCTAGAAGGTATAAATTGGACTTGGTGTTTTTTTTTTTAATTTTTGTTATTGTCTTGGTTTTGTTTGTGTTGTTTTTTTGAGACATGACTCCTCTGAGTAACAGCCTTCACTGTCCTGGATATCTATTTGTAGACTAGACTGGCCCGGAACTCACAGAGATCCTTCTCCCTTGACTCTGCTTTCCAAGTGGTGTAATTAAATGTTTACATTTAAATGTTTACAAATTAAATTTGCCACCACCACCCAGCTCTTCTCCCTGTTCTGTGATGGTTCTTTAGCCACCAACTTGCTGCTAAGCACTCCATAGTCACTTATTCTCTGGACTTTTACTAGTTGTGAGTTGGTATGTTAACCACATTTACTGTAAAAACAAACAAAATTTCTCTGATGATGTCTACAGGCTGCACTGATCTATGGATATGGGGTAACTAATTTAAGAGGAAGTTTGATGCTACATCCATTTGTCAAAATACTAGGGGTTTAATTCTAGGGCCTATAAGCTACCCAAGCATGGGTACATGGTCAGATTTACAGAACCATCCTTCTGTGGAGCAGTCTTCAATTCATTGGGAAATCAGTTGGTTACTGACATAACATTCATACCATTATTGCAGCTTGGGCATAGATTTACAGTCAAGTGATTATTGTAGCTCAGAACATTCATAATTCAGTAAAACTGTTGGTAACTTTTCTTTCCAAGCACCCAACATAGGACGTTCCAGTAACAGCAGAGTTAGATGTCAGGAGGGAGCTTCCTGATCACTACTAATTTGATTTTTCTATATCCTGTAACCAAAGAGTATGGTGTCTTCAGCAATAGGACCTTATCAGCATGTCCACTGAACTTTGCCAACATCATTTCCATTTGTCTCTGTGTTTCTGTTATTGTCTCCTTTTTTCCACTGACTGCAGAAACAGACACCAATAGCTTCCTTCAGTTCTAAGCAATGCTAAATGTACACTCTTAGTCCATTTTCTGTTACTATAACAAACTAGCTTAGAGTCATTATTGAGTGAATTGGATCGCAGTTCTATAGCCTGAGAAGCTGGTGCAGAACATCTAATGAGAGCTTCTTCAGTGTGTCACAACATGAGAGTGGCTCCCATATGAATACAAGAATGCCAGGATGAGGTCTCTGTTGCTCTGCTATCAGGACACATAAACAGATGCAGGACCCATCTCAAAATAAAACAAATCACTGATGCCATCAGGAGGCTTGACCCTCATGAATTTATCTAATCCTAATTCTATTACCTTCATGAATCTCACCTTGAAAACTAAAACATAAAAATGTATTTATAAAACATGCATTTTATATGTACACAGTCCAACCTTGGCAGTTACCCACCATGAAAACCAATGACCTTGTCTCCTTTGACATTCTGGCATCAGGCATCTGTTGCTCCCAATCCTCAGGTCATGTTACATTAGCTGATTCCTTCTTCCCAAAACATTTCAGCTCTGTATAACTTGTCCTTATCTCTTCTTAACTTCCAGATCTAACCTCAGGTTCAGTTAATCTGTCTTCACTAAAAGATATCAACCTTTAGCAAGTCTCCATAAGATGTTTACCTTTCTTTCTCTTTAGAGTTTGCCCAAGTTTGTTGGCTTTTATTTTCCCTTTCCTCTTTCGTTGTTTTCTTTTGTTTTTGCATATGTGTAGCTTGTGGTCTGGCCTCTCCTATTGGGCTGAAAATGACTACCTTCTTGTTTCAACTGCTGCAGGCTGAGATTTCAGGTATGTACCCCCTGCCCAGGCTGGATTCCCACTCCTATTTTTCCTTTTAAACATTATCTCTTCTTGCCCGTTCATCATATGTTTTGCCAGGACAAGGTCACTACCTATTTCTCTCCTTTCTCAGAGACCTAGGCATTACCTATTGTAGTAGCTCAGTTGATATTATGGAAGACAGGGGCCTGCAACAGGGCTCAGCAAATGAAAGCACTCACTGTACAAGCCCCATAATTTGAAGGCAGTCCCCAGAACTAAGTATCTGTACTTCCATAACTACAGCAAGATGAGAGTCAGAGACAGGAAAATCAGCAGTTGCTTTAGAATAGAAAACCTGGAGTATGAACAGAAGAGATCCTGTTATGGGTTCGGGAATAGCCACACACTGACCATGCAAACACCAGACTCAGACTGATGGAAGTTTATTAAACATTGAACTTATAAGAAAACTGTAACCAGGTAACCAGGTTTAGGAAGGGCGGGAAGGGGTAGCATTACATATTTTAACTAGTTAAACATAATTGATTTTGTTCTGAGTACATTGCATCTAGGTAGCTAGACAAAGCATTTTAAGCACATTGGCTAGGATATAGGCTTGGGAACTTTTCATTTCCCCACTGTTCTGGGAGAAAGGAACTATATAGCAGGATGTTGAGGTCTTAACTCTAGTAGAACATACATTTATCTTTAACTCAAGCAGAACATGCATTTATTATCTATTGTTTTATTCTAAGCAGCAAGTATTGAACTATTGAATTATATTCTGGTCTCAGGCAGGTAGGGCCTGAGAACCTGAACTCTATTTTATCTTATAATCAAAATGGAGACTTAGAGGAAAAATGGCTTCTGCTATGCTAAAGACAACAGCAGGTATTAACAGAGGAGCTACAGTTATGCTAGGAACTAAAGTAGGTTTCAACAGAGGAGCTATAGAGTTTAAGCAGGTTACAACAATCCCTCCTCAATAGAACAAGAGAGAGAGAGAGATCCTGCCTCAACAAGGTAGAAGGTGAGAATCAACTCCTAAAAATTTACCTTTGACCTCCACATGTACTCCTACATATACAGGCACTAATAAAAACATTATAAATTAAATATGAAGGCACTTAGAGCGCAATGATCTTTCCTCTTAACACTGCTTTCATTGTGTCCCATAAATTTGGGTATTTGTGCCTTCATTTTCATTGAATTTTAGAAAGCCTTTAATTTCTCTTTTTTTTCTTCCCTGACCCAGTGATCATTAAGTAGAGTAGATCAATTTCCATGACTTTGTAGACATTCTATCGTTTATGTTGTTGTTGAAATTTAGCTTTAATGCATGGTGGTCTGATAGAATAAAAGGTGCTATTTCAATTTTCTTGTATTTGTTGAGGCTTGCTTTGTGTCTGAATATATGGTAAGTTTTGGAGAAGGTTCCATGAGGTGCTGAGAAGAAGGTATATTCTTTTGAAAATGAAGGCACAACATACCCAATGGAATGGGTACACAATGAGACACAATGAAAGCAGTGCTAAGAGGAAAGTTCATAGCACTAAGTGACTTCAGAAAGAAAGTGGAGGGAGCTGCTCAGTTTCCCAGTGGGTTTTCTAGTAAGGAGAGCCGGGGCTGTCTCTGACATGAACAAGTGCTTGGCTCTTTGATCACCTCCCCCTGGGGGTACAGTCTTGTCAGGTCACAGAGGAAGATGATGCAGCCTTTCCTGATGAAACTTGATAGGCTAGGGTCAGATAGAAGGGGGTAAGGTCCTTCCCTATCAGTGGACTAGGGGAGGGAATTGGAGGAGATGAGGGAGAAGGCTACAGCCAGGATACAAAGTAAAAAAATTGAAATAAAATAATAAAAAAAATTTAAAAACAAAGTGGAGAGAGTTCATACTAGCAACTTAACAGTTAACCTGAAAGCTCTAGAAAAAAAAAAGGAAGCAACATATCCAAAAGGAGTGGGCAGGAAACAATCAAACTCCTATCTGAAATCAATAACCTAGAAAAAAAGAGAATACAGAGAATCAACAAAACCAAGAGCTGGTTTTCTTTTTTGAGAAAATAAATAAGATAGATAAACCCTTAACCAAACTAACTAAACGACAGCAGGAGAGTATCCAAATTAATAAAATCAGAAACAGACACTTAGGAAATCGAAGAATCATTAGATTGTACTTCAAAAACCTGTACAACACAAAATTGGAAATTCTTAATGAAATGGATGATTTTCTTGGTAGATAACACTTACCAAAGTTAAAAAAGATCAGGTTAAAATTTAAATAAACCTGTAAATCCTAGGTAATAGAAGCAGTCATCAAAAGCTTCCCAACCAAAAAGAGCCCTGGGCAGATGGTTTTATCACAGAATTCTACCAGACCTTCAAAGAAGAACTAATACCAATACTCCTCAAACTATTCCACCAAACAGAATTAGAAGGAACATTGTCAAACTCATTCTACAAGGCCACACCTAAATCTCACAAAAAACCAACAAAGAAAGAGAATTTCAGACCAATTTATTGAGTAAAAATACTCAATAAAATACTTGCAAACTGAAACCAGGCACATATCAAAAATATCATCCACCATGATCAAGTAGATTTCATCCCAGGAATGCAGGGATGGTTCAACATACAAAAATCCACTAATGTAATCCACCATATAAACAAACTGAAAGAAAAACACACATGATCATTTCATTAGATGCTGAATAGGCCTTTGACAAAATCCAACACCCCTTCATGTTTAAAGTCTTGGAGAGATCAGGGATTCAATACCTGAACACAATAAACTTAAATATACAACAAGCCAATAGTCAACATCATTTTAAATGAAGAGAAATTTAAGGCATTCTTGCTAAAAATCAGGGACAAGACAAGGCTGCCCACTCTCACCATATCTATTCAATATAGTACTTGAAGTTCTAACTAGAGCAATAAGACAAGTAAAGGAGATCAGGGGGATACAAGTTGGAAGAGAAGAAGCCAAAGCATCACTAGTCACAGATGATATGATATTATACATAAGTGATCCCCAAGATTCTACAAGAATACTCCTATGGCTGATAAACACCATCAGCAAAGTATCTGGATACAAAATTAAATCAAAAAGTCAGTAGCCCTCCTTTATACAAGTAGCAAAAGGGTTGAGAAAAAAATTAGGGGAACTGGATATCTGCATGTAGAAAACTGGAAATAGACCAGTATTTATCAGCCTGCACAAAACTCAAGTCCAAGTTGATCAAAGACCTTGACATAAAACAAGAGACCCTAAATCTATTAGAACACAAAGTGGGGGAAAAGTCTTAAAGTCATTGGCATAGGAGACAACTTCCTGAACAGAACATCAACAGCACAGGCTCTGAGATCAACAATTAATAAGTGGGATCTCGTGAAATTGAGAAGCTTCTGTAAGTCAAAGAACACTGTGAATAAAACCAAACAGCAGATTGGAAAAAGATCTTCACCAACTCTACAAAGAACTTAAAAAATTAAATATCAACAAATCAAATAATTCAATTAAAAATGGAGTACAGAGCTAAACAAGGAATTCACAATAGAGTAATCTTGAATGGCAGAGAAGCACTTAAAAAACGCTCAATATCCTTAGCCATCAGATAAATGCAAATCAAAACCACTGTAAGATTCCATCTTACACCAGTCAGAACAGCTAATATCAAAAACTCAAGTGAGAAAGGGGAGAAAGGGGAACACTCCTCCATTTCTGGTGGGAGTGCAAACTTGTACAACCTCTCTGGAAATTATTCTGGTGTTTTCTCAGAAAAATGGGAATAGTTCTACCTCAAGACCAAGCTATACCACCCCTGGGCATATACCCAAACAATGCTCCACCACACAAGGACATTTGCTCAGCTATGTTCGTAGCAGCTTTATTTGTAATAGCCAGAATCTGGAAACAACCTAGATGTTCCTCAACTGAAGAATGGATACAGAAATTGTGGCACATTTACACAATGGAATACTACTCAGCTATTAAAAACCAAGATGGTGGGACCTAGAAAAGATCATCCTGAGTGAGGTATCCCAGACCCAGAAACACACATGACAGAAGTTTAAGTTGACTGTTGTCTGGGAGGCCCCAGTCAGCAGTGAATGGAGAATGATGACTTGCAGACAAATATGGGGTGAAGCTCTGGGGGTCTTGTGGATATGTTGGGGGAAAGATGGAAGGACCTGGAGGAGACAGAAACCTCACAAGAAGACCAACAGAGACATCTAACCCAGACCCACCGGGCCTTACAGAGACTGAGACATCAACTAAGGAGCATGCATGGTCTTGACCTAGGCCCCTGCACATATGTGGCTGATGTGTGGCTTGGTTGCCTGGTGAGTGGAGAATGTGGGGAGGACTCTCTTTCTTTCTTTCTTTCTTTCTTTCTTTCTTTCTTTCTTTCTTTCT
>NW_026587759.1:5992100-5997267 GCF_907164565.1 Psammomys obesus
CTTTCTTTCTTTCTTTCTTTCTTTCTTTCTTTCTTTCTTTCTTTCTTCAGATCTCATTATAGATGGTTATGAGCCACCATGTAGTTGCTGGGAATTGAACTCATGCCCTCCTTTGGAAGAACAGCCAGCACTCTTAACCTCTGAACCATCTCTCCAGAGCTGTTTTTAACACAGACTCTATTGCCTGCTCTTGGATCACTTCCCCTGGCAATGATGCCTTGCCTCGCCTGAGGGGATGAGGATATGCTCAGTCGTGATAGGACTTAATGTGCTAGGGAGGGTTGATACAGGGGAGAAGGGGACTCCACTTTTCTAGGGGCAAGAAAGAGGAGAAAGGGGAAAGAGAAGAAAGAGGAGAAATGGGAGGGAAGGAAAGGATGGGCACCCTTAGGATGTAAAGTAAATAAACTGAAATTTAATAAAAATAATTAAATAATTTAAATTTTAAATTGTGTTGCATTCTAAGACATTTAACACAACTAATGGAGTCTAAAATAAATGTCTCTTACATTATAAATATATATGTTAATATAGATGAGAAAGTACAAAAAACAAAAACAAACAAACTCACTTTTGATAGACCAAAGAGCTAAGCTGCTCTTCATTATAAAGTAAGAACTTAAAAGACATAAGAATGAGCTGTCTGGGAGAAGAGAGATTTCAAGGATACTCTTAAATCACCGGCTCAGGAATCAGGGGCACAAGCTTACAAATTAAGGTGACCTGGAATACACAGCAGTACTGTCTCAAAAAGAAAAACAACAAAAACAAAGGGAAACTCTACATGATGGAATGACAGAAACAGCCAGATTTTAAAAGGGTCATAGTGTTGATGTTGAACCTGTTCTCTGCTGTGGATGGAACCTTTATGGTTTGGTTTGCTTTAGTTCAGTTTGATCTGGGTTTTTTCTGTCCGTTTGAAATAGGACTTCATGTAGCTCAGGTTGGTATCTAACTTGCTTTGTAGCCAAGGATAACCTTGAGCTCTTGATGTTCCTGCCTCAAGTACTTAGATCCCAAATGCTGGTATGTTCTGAGGTATATTCCCCTAAGCCAGTTGTTAATCGGAACTTTTATTCACTTCATCTTGCATTAGTGGTGTTTTATAAAGTAGGTGTCAGTCCTAACCGTGTTAAATGTTGGAAAACAAGATTTTAAAAACCAAGAGAGGAGTGTTGTCTGAAATCCCCACAGAAAATAACAACTGGAAGACTGAAAATGGAAGGGCCTCCAAGGTCAGAGGCCCTCTGAATACGACTGTCAGCCTAGTGTGAATATCAGAGGTTTCTTTGCTCTGGGGCAGGGAACTTTATTAAGTACTCAGTATCTCTGTCTCTTTTTCAGAATCCTCCTTTCTAGTCAATTTAGCATAATCAGCAGCTAACGTGGACCTGAGCATAACTGCTGAGAAGGTCTAAATATTTGCTTGTGTGTATATTTTACCTCTTGTGTGCCCAAGTGTTTCTAGCTGTTTTTAATTTATTTTACTTTATTTTACATCATTTGACAGGCTAATGGAAATCCTGCATACTCTATTTTAGTCCCCAGGAAAGTTGCACCTTCCTAGCTGAAAGTCATCCATCGAGTCATGGGAAGACACGGGGACACTCTTAAATGATAAAGAAAAGGAGCTACCTCCTCTCACACAAACTGTTCAAATTGTACAGTTAGGTGATGCAGATCCCTTATTCTGGGGTGGTGGTTGTTGTTGGTTTTGCTTTGGTTTTGTGTAACAAGTTCTTGCTATATAGCCCTGATTGGCCTGGCACTTGCTATGAAACCCAGGCTGGCCTTAAACTTGCCAAGCTCTTCTGCCTCAGCCTCTTGAGTGCTGGGATGGCAGATATGCACCACATACCTGGTCCCAGCTTCTTCTTTAAGTATTTTGTTTATCAATCCCATAAATGTTTCCAGCATCATGAGGCAAGAATTACCCTTATCTTCATATTTCTGAGAAGAAAGGGGTGGTGCCAAGATGTTACTAGACACTGTCAAGAAGACACAGCTTACAAGTAATGAGGCAGAACTATAACTATCTTATCTGCTCTCAGAGCTTCACAATGACCTAATGCCTCCTTTTTGTTATGTTCATTAGGACTGGTTGATTTTGACTACACTACAAGCTTAGGCAAAACACAAAAATGCAGGTAGGCCCAGTGACACACACCTGTAATCCCAGCACTCAGGGGAGGCAGAGGCAGACAGATCTTTTTGACTTCAAGACCAGCCAGGTCTATAATGCAAGTCTAGGATAGCCAAGGCTACACAGAGAAACCCTGTTTCTAAAAACCAAAAAACCAAACCAAAACAAACAAAACCACACTAATAACGTCTGCTTAGTCCAAAGGTCCATTTCCTCAATTCTATCTTTCTCTCAAATCCCATCCCACTGTCAGAAAACTTCATCAATATGCCTTCAAAAAAAAAAAAATTCCCACATTGGTGACTTTCCCTGCCACTATGACAGAACACCTGAGCGACATGAAGAGGAAGGATTTGGGGGACTCACGGTTCTAGGAGATTCAGTGCATTGTGGTGGATGGTGAATGGCGGCTGAAGTGGGGTCATCCATGGTGATGCAGTTACGACACAGCTTTTTCCATGGTGCTGACCAGGAAGCAGGGAAGCTACACCAGACCAGAGCTGAGCTACATTTGCCAGCTGGAACTCAAATACCAGGCTTACCATTTTAATGCACACTGCAGGTGCTGTAGTCCTCTGCAACACATTTTCTTCTCCCTTGCTTTTCCCCACTTTCTGATACATCATTTCCTATTTAATATATTTATTGCTGGCTTTCTTGGTGAGAATTTACATTTGTGGACACTAAGGTACCTCGGTGTCCTACATATTTGCTGAAGAGATGGAAAAGGGAGTAAGTGGCTGTACTGACCACACCGAGGGTGTGTGCCTTATCTTTACATTTGTTTATTTGTTTAGCCTGCAGTAAAATAACTTTTATTCTCCTGTGGTAATTTCTCCTTCAATACTTATCACCTCCATCTGCTAAACAA
Organism: Psammomys obesus; assembly: GCF_907164565.1. NCBI lineage: Eukaryota > Metazoa > Chordata > Mammalia > Rodentia > Muridae > Psammomys > Psammomys obesus. The sequence goes on from NW_026587759.1 coordinate 5,995,115, forward strand.
GGCTTAGTCCTGGAAGCTTCTAAGCCTCTGTGCAATCCAATCTAGGCCTAGAATGATTTTGGCCTTTGAGACTTACTGCTGAATAAGCTCACTCTTTCTTGTTCAAATTACCTTCCCTTGTAAGATGTCCTTAAACACTGTATTTTCAACTACTGTTATGGTTAGTTATTTGTCAACTTGGCAGACACTGTAGAAGGGAAGGAAACCTCAGGGAGGGGCTGTTTTTCTCGATTATGGTAGTGAGGTGGGGCCCTGCCCACTCTTTGGGGTGCTGCTCTCTGTGCAGTGGAGACAGCAAGCTGACTACAATCACGCACGCTTCTGTTGCTGTCTTCCACTGACTGAGGATGTGATGTGATCACTCTCTCTCTAGCTCTTGCTGCTGTGATTTTCCTGCTGCAGTGGAATATTACTTGGAATTGTGACATACAACAAACCCTTTCTCTCCTAAATTGCCTTTTTTGGTGTATTTTATCACAGAAACTTGAAAAGATCCCATTAGGTTACTTCTCATCCTCCCATCCTCGTTTGTACATGTCCCTCTTGTACCTATGGCTGGTTCCCTCTCCACATCCTGTGTTATTTTGTGACAAAGCTGGAGCATATTACTGTCTTTACGAGGATGCCAGTACCATGCTGTTTGGACCTTACAACCATTGGAATCTTGTTCTCAACAACCCTTTTGATCTTATTTTATTTTGCTCTTTCTGAGTTTGTGTGTGTGTACGAAGAAGAGGAGAGTAGCTGACATCAGGTACCTTCCTGAGTTGCTCATTCTGGCTGTCACTGCTGGTATTGCTGGTGTGCGCTGCCATCCCTAGCTTTTTGTGCGACTGCTGAACTCAGGTCCTCATGCCTGTACAGGGAGCACTTTGTCAACTGGACCAGCTCTGCAGCCCCTGGCCCTTTTATCCGATACCATTTTAAAATCACCCTTGAAGCTCATGCTCTGTGGTAAATACCTTTAATCTCAAAGCTTGGGAGGCTGGGGGAATCTCTGTGAGTTTAAGCCCAGTATGTTCTACATAGCAAACTCTAGACCAACAGGACTAAACGCTGAGATCTCGTCTCAAAACAACAAACCCAGCAAATTATCCTTGGTATCTGCTGGACTGGAGGCACTGGCTAGCCAGGATCTGAGCACCTCATGGTCTGGAGCCCTGTTTTATGCACTTTTTTCACGATATTGTTGTACAGTGCCTGAGTCACAATAGATTCTTTCTAAAAGTTCACCAAGCCAGACAATGTGTACCTGAGGCAGAGACAGTGTTTGAAGCCAGCCAGGGCCACAGAGTAAAACCCTACTTTACAAAGGGGTGAGGGAGCTGAAAAGTTTGTGAGTAAATAGATGGATTAATTAATGAACATCTAACAGTGGCCCAGTGTCATATATCTGTTAGAAGTCTTCAAAAGTGAGGTTCCTGATTTTGACTTTTTTTTATGTAATGTATACACATTTCTGTAGCACTAGCTCTGTGCAGAGCATATTAGGTAAAGCAGAGCAAAGGATAGACGATCCTTGATATAGGAAACTCAGTATCATTAGTGAGGCACACACTTATCAGATTAAGTAATAAACAATTAAATGGCTTCAAAAAGAAGCGCATTAAAAGGGGAAAAGGCAGAGTCAGACGGCCAGTCCCCAGGCGGTGGGAGGAGACTGCTGAGTGGATGGCACGTGAACAGGGACTTGACAAGGACTTGAATGATGTTGACGGATGTGTCCTGGAAAGGTCTTAACGATGCGCGATGCTTACGGCTTACGTTTCACTGGCTGGCACTGATCACATGCTCTTGACTTTGCCTGATCATATAACATGCCCCGGAAGTAGAGAATACATAGCACGATGAACCAGGCAGGTCTTTCCGAAGCGTCAGAAAAGGGTGATAAAGGCCCTGGCACTGCTGTTGACCGGCTGTTTTAAGACAATTAGGGTAGCCTTGAAAATATAGGAACAATTGTTCCAGGCACACAGAATGCCAAGCATTTGGCACACGAAAGAAATGGGGAAGCCATGTGCTGTAGCCCATACCTGTAATCCCAGCTCTCTGGAAGGCAGAGGCAGGTGGATCCTTGTGAGCCTGGGGCAAGCCTGGTCTACAAAGTGAGTCCAGGATAGACAAAGCTACACGGAGAAACCCTGTTTTACCTA
>NW_026587759.1:5997277-6001677 GCF_907164565.1 Psammomys obesus
AAAAAAAAAAAAAAGAAATAGGAAAAAGACCAATGTAGGCCTGGGATACAGTGAGTGAAAATTAACTTGCCAGGCCTGGAGGAGCCAGCAAATGGGGGTGGGGGGAGAGGTTAGGCAATGAAGTCTGCATTTGACTCTGAATGCAAGGCAATGTCTCTGAGGGGTCTTAAGAAAGAGAGTGGAACAATTTGGTTTAGATTAAAATGCCTCTAGGTGTTGTCATTAATAATCTTCAATGTCAATTTGACTAGATTTAAAATCACCAAGGAGCTATGCCTCTGAGCAGTTGCTTGAGGGGGTTTCCAGACACATTTAACTTAGTTCATGGTCTTTAATCCCAGCAATCTGAGAGGCAGAAGCAGGCAAATCTCTGAGTTCCAGGCCAACTGGTCTTGTTAGCAACTTGTCTCAACAAAACAGCTACAGACAGATAACTATGAGGAGGGACAATGTGGTTAACACAATCTCATCATCTGGAATCCTGGGCTGAATAAAAACCAGAGGAAAACCACACTGGCAGCCAGCATACATTTCTCTGTTTCCTGACCCCTTTGGATGCTATGTGACAAATTACTTCACCAGAAAGTAACAAAAACTGGCAGGAGACAGGGAAGCCCCTTCCGTAGTCTAGCGAGAGACAAGGAATATCAAAGACAGGACAGGTCTGTAGTGCAGAATACATGGGGCTGTGTCAGAGACTGGCTGTGGAGGAGTGGGAAATAAAGAAATCTTATGCCCATAAGCATACTAAATTTTTAAAAATAGCTGGGCGTGGTGGCACACACCTGTAATCCTAGCGCTCTGGGAGGCAGAGGCAGGTGGATCTTTGTAAGTTCAAGGCCAGCCTGGTGTACAAAGTGAGTCCAGACAGCCAAGGCTACACAGAGAAACCCTGTTAAAAAAACAAACAAAACATTATTAAAAACAAAACAAACTGTCATTGTATCTTTCATTTGTGTTTTGCAGCAGGGCTTTGATAGATAGCCCACACTGGTCTCAAATTGCCACTCATCTGCCTTTGAGTGCTGATTATAAACCAGTGACTATAGCAAACACCTTTGGAATTTTCTGGTCCTTATTTCCTCTGTAAACTTAGGGATGCCAGAAGACACACTATAGTATGTTGTTCACTATATATCACTGCCGTTGTTTGAATCTGCAATATTTGCTAAGAGTACACGAGTTAAAATCTCCTCCTCCTCCTCCTCCTCCTCCTCCTCCTCCTCCTCCTCCTCCTTCTTCTTCTTCTTCTTTTTGAGACTTCCTGGCTAGCTTGGAACTAACTATATATCTTGAATTCAGAGACCCACTTGCCTCTGCTTCCTGAGTGCTGGGACTAAAACACTGGGCATCATGCTCAGCTCTTCATTGCAAAATCTTCATAAACAGGATTAGTAAAGTCAGTGAGACACAGTGAAGGTATCTGTAACCAGTTTTAAACCTTAAGTGAGACACACTGAGACTATTCCTGAGTTTAGGTTAAAAACTGAGCTTTATGATTGAAATCCACATGCAGCTTAATGGTAGAGAACTCTCCCTGCTATGTGCAAGGCCTCAGGTTCAATGCTCAAAACCACAAATAAATAAACAAATGAAAAAGCAATTCTATAAAGCCCTGTAATTATTGCACACTCACTTAAAGCACTTTCCTAACTTTATGCAATTGTCTGTGGATTTTTTGTTTGTTGGTTTGTTTTCAAGACAGTGTTTCTCTGTGTAGCCGTGGTTGTCCTGGAGCTCACTTTGTAGACCAGGCTGCCTTCAAAGTCGTAGAGATCTGCCTGCCTCTGCCTCTGCCTCCTGAGTGCTGGCACTAAAGGCACATGCTGGCTACCACTGCCCGGTTTATTTGTGTTTTGTTTTGTTTTTTAAAGTAGTCTTACTACATACCCAGGCTAGCTTTACTGGCTCAGACTCCTGGTTGCTGAGTGTTGAAATTACAGATTTGAGCCACCAAGCCTGACATTGTACATTTTCATTATATTCTAAATTATATGTGTGCTGGCTGATTTTATGCCAATTTGACATGAGCTAGAGTTATCTGAAAGAGGGAACCTCAGTTGCAAACCTGCCTCCATAAGATCTGGCTGTAAGGAATTTTCTGAACGAGTGCTTCAGGGGGGAGGGGTAACTCAGTTCTTTGTGCATGGTGCCATCCTAACGTTGGTGATTCTGGGTTTTATAAGAAAGAAGGTCCAGCCAGCCATGATGAGCAAGCCAGTAAGCAGCACCCCTTCCTGGCCTCCCCTGTCAGCTCCTGCCTCCAAGTTCCTGCCCTGCTTGAGTTCCTGCCCTCACTGCTTTTGATGATGGACAGTTATATGGAACTGTGAGTGAAATAAACCCTTTCCTTCCCAAGTTGCTTTTGGTTATGGTATCTTATCACGCCAATAGTAACCCTAACTAAAACATGGCTTCAACTTTATTATTTGAAACATCAGCTGCACTCGTTCCCTTGTATTAATATGCGTTCTATCTAGAAGCAGAGATGACTTTTTATTTTTCCATTTTATGCCCTGGTCATCGCTCTCTCCCTTCTCTCCTCCTGGTCTCCCCTTCCCTCCCTGTTTCTCCTATCCTCCTCCCCTACTCCTCAGACAAGGGGAGCTCCCTCCCCACTCCCACCCCCCACTCTAGCATATTGAGTTGCACCAGGACTGAGCATTTCCTCTTCCCCTGTGGCCTGGGGAGGTAGTGCTGCCAGGGGACAGTGATTGTCTTGAACAGAGATACATTTTAGCACTAGCTCTTCCATACACTGTTTGTATAACATTATTTCCTTGGTATAGATCTGGACTATTTGTTAAGAGTAAATGTGTTAAAAGCTTTGTTGTCAGCCATGTGTGGTAGCACACGCCTGTGATCCTAGTGCTTGGTGGGGGGGGGGGGAGGGACAGGTTCTCTGTAAGTTTGAGGCCAGCCTGGTCTACAAAGTCCAGAACAGCCAAGGCTACACAGAGAAACCCTGTCTCAAAACAAAACAAAACAAAACAAAACAAAACAAAAAAACCAAAACCAAACAAATGACAAAAGCTTTATTGCCATCCTGTCACACTTCATTGAGAGGAATAAACAGGGCTCACCCATCCTAGGAAAGTGTATTGTCACTAAGTTATATCTCAACTCCCTTTTCGCTTTTATTTTGTGACAATGTCCCACAGACCAGACCAGCCTGGTCTACAAAGAGAGTCCAGGGCAGCTAGGGCTACACGGAGAAACCCTGTCTCCAACTTAAAAAAAAAAAAAATGTCCTTCACTACTTACCCACCATAAGGGGCTGTACCTACAAGCTGTATGCTGAAATCAGCTCTTCTTTTAGTGTGCTGCTTTTGTCAAGCTATTCTGCTGTGGCAACAGGAAGAGTGAGGAAGACAGAGCCGTGCTCTGGGTCCAGCTCTTGTGGGGGAATAAAGCCAGAGTCTGCTGCATGGGAAGCAAGCACTGGGCCACACCTCCACGTCTATTTACGTCTGTTTCTCTGAAGCACAACTTTCTAACCGGTTTGAGAAAGTAGATAAGCAGAGCAGGTCCCAGGCTGACACACCAAGGTGGCAATGTCTGCTGATTCTTGTCTGTGCGTGCCAGGCTGGTTCTTAGAATGAGTGGGAATTCTTTTGTAGAGGATAAATTGCTCTCATGGCAGCTATGTTTAGACTGGTTCCATGAATGCAGTCTAAGAGACGGGATCTTCTTCACTAATAATTATAAAAGATGAGATAGAAAAGCACGTGGAATACCAACACTGAAGAGAAAGGGGAACTAAGGAAAGGGGACATTCCAAGTATTACTATTTTGTGTTCCTTTCAAGCCTGTGGAGAAACGATCTTGTAACTTTGTGGATCGAGGTGAGATTTCATTTCTTCCTCTTTAGATACTGGGTATGTCTTCCTGTGAGTTACTGTAATTGTATGCCTCTTTCTCTTTCGCTAAGAGAATTACCATTAGACACAGTGCTGCTGCTGCTCTCTTATTTTGTACCAAGTGAATGTTTAAATGTTTTAAATAAACACATCTCTGCTGACTGCTGAACAAGATTCCTCACAGCAAGGAGGAGGTCGGTGGAGCTGCTGGAGGAGATCTGGTTCTTATCCCTGTGGTTTATGCTTGCGGTAGAAATTGTACTAATATTTACATAAAGGGCGTGGCTTTGGGGCAACAGCAATGCCTGACTGAAGTGGGAATTTGTAGCCAATGCCGACTAATGAAAATAGCTACAGTTCAGTTGTCCTTTCCAAAGGCATAATTAGGCCCTTCTCATGACATGCTATTTTCAGTTTTACTCTTCAGCTACAAATTTTCTTACCATCATTTCCTATGTTAAGATGATTATTTCATAAAAAATAATTAAGGTAATTCAAAGTTTATGGGATACTTATATATGTGTTTGTGTATATATATAT
>NW_026587759.1:6001687-6006113 GCF_907164565.1 Psammomys obesus
ATATATATATATATATATATATATATATATATATATATATGAATTAGGTTTTACTAATTAAAACAAAGAAATTCAGCCAGGCTTGGTGAAATGCTTACAGTCTTAGCATTAAGAAGGTAGACATAGGATGACTGTGTGTTTCAAGTCCAAACTCCGCTACACAGCAAGTCTAAGCCAGCCTCAGCTACAGGAGACTTTTGTCTCAAAACACTTGAAACTGAAACCAAAACCAAACCCTAAAAACCATCCCCCCCCCAAAAAAAAATAAACCCAGACAAACAAATTCACCATGTTCATGATGATTTCAAGAAAAAAACAGAAGCCCCCAAAGCTCCAAATTGCCTTCTGGGTCTGTATGCTGCAGCTGCACCTCCCTCTGCATACGGATGAATTTCACCAGATGAAGACGGTCAGACATTGTTGTGCTGTCCTTATCTAAGTGACATGGGAGCCGCTGGAAAATCTCTAACAGGAGGTTTTTACTTTTTCATGTTTGTACCCTTGTAACTCACTCAGGAAGCAAAACATTCTGGAACTCAAGGTGTCTATTGTTACATGATGAAATGCAGATATTATTTATTTTAATACGGAAATTCTGATTTAGTGCAGTAAGCTGTATCTGTCTGTCCATACTTAGATGCAGACCTCTAGACAGCTATACAAATGTTCATGCATGTATTTACCTCTTTTTCCAGAATATTCAATGTTTGTGATGTAATCACACCATCCGGACCTAGTATTTATAAATAAAACACATCTGCTTCCTGGCTTCTAACAGAGGCCATTTCCATCTTTTCCTGTTAGTATTTGGTACTTGTTCACACACTTTTCTACCCAGAAGATAAGATAAAATTGCTGATGGTTTAAAATAAAATCAAGGAGAAACAAAAAATGTAAAAAAAAAAAAAAAATCCAACCCACTTGTGTGGAATTTTTTTTTCTAAGGGTCGGGAAAATTCTGTTATTTGATGTTAGCCCAGAAGACTTTAATAAAGATGAGCCTAACATTCTGGATTTGATGGTAGATCTGAAGATAGCTTGAGAACTATTGTGAGCTGAGAAACAGTTCTAATAACTACTTGCTGCTAAGAGGGGGAAGGCAGCATTAATGTAGCCCAAGGTAACTGGAAAGCAGCTGTGTGCAAGTCCTAACCCCTTTTGTTGTGCTCTGACTTCATGCAAGGTACTGGTTTAAGCTTATCATATGCCTTAGCATTTTTGATCTTCAAGACTACTGTAAGAAACACATATTATATGATATATTAACTCATTAATTTATACTGAGTGCCAAACACTACTCTACTGCCCTGGAGCTGGGGCATGAACAGCGAAAAGTCTTTGTTTGGCTAGTGGACAATTCTCACCAAGGGTCCACTCCTTCCTGCCTGCCTTTGAGACTTTGCTTCAGCATTGCCTAGCTCTTTGACCTTAAGAAGATTACGTAATCTCTCTGTATTTCAGCTTTCTTATCTGTGCAGCACAAGTGGTAACAGTTCCTACCTTAGCAAGTTGATATGAAATGATAAGATGATCTTAATAAGTCAACTTTTGTAAGTTCCTGGCAAGCTGTAAGGATGATTCGGTGGCACATTCTTTACGCACTCATTGTCAGCCCAGTGAGCACATAAACACTTTCCCCCGTCCACGGCATAGGGGATCATCGGGTACACACACATACATTTGTTGTTGTGAGACGTGATGGAAAGATACAAGTCTAGAAGTGCATGCATAGGTTTGCTTTCACAGGTGCAAGAGCAGTAATACTCATACAGTGAAGGTGACATTTGAACAGAGAGCTGACAAAAGTATCAGATGGAGTGACTATGCCGAGGAAGGACAGACTAGGCGGGGAGCAGCGTACATGAAGGACACGACATCACATGCTTGACGAGCCCAAAGCACAGTAAGGAGGCCAGCATGAGCGGGAAAGGAAACAGTGGACGGATGGAGCAGTGGTCATGGCAGGAAGACCTTTGCAGGCTGTGATGAGAATGAAGTACCATTCAGAAGTGCGTATGGAACCAGCACACTAACCCCACGAGTCATACAGGTCTGGTCCTTAGCAACTGTTTTAGGTTCATCAGCCAAGGGGACTTGGTAGTGCGCCTCAGGAAGAGCACTGACCAGCACATCACTTGGTTAAGGGGTATGCCCTGAGATGAGTACATTGTTGGCTTTGACAAGTACACCATGTAACACTCATGTACTGTAGGCTTCCTGTATAAGGTAGGGCCTCGGATGGGGGAGTTAGATCTCCACCGAGCAACATAGGGCACGCATGGGTATCATAGAGGCATGATGGCACACACCTCTAATCCCAGCACTTGGGAGTCAGAGGCAGGTGGAGCTCTGTGAGTTCAAGGCCAACCTGGTCCACAAAGTGAGTTCCAAGGCAGCCAAAGATACACAGAAAAATCCTGTCTCAGAAACCAAACAAAAAGAAAAAAAATAAAAGGATAGTGGGAACTTGACCTCAACTCTATTTGCTCTCTGCCATGACCTGAGGTCACTCTCCAACACATACTCCATTGGTTGACTCATGACAGGCCTACACCAACAAGGCCCACTGAGCATGGCCCCCTGCAGCTCTGAACCAAAACAAACTTCCCTTCAAAAGAAGGCCATTAGACTTTATGGTAATGAACTGGGTGCTTTAATATCTTTAATGAATGTCTTTAATCCCAGCACTAGGATGGTAGAGGCAGGCAGATCTCTTTGGATTTGAGACCAGGATAGTTTACAAAGTGGGTTCCAGGACAGCAAGGGCTGTTACACAGAGAAACCCTGTCTCAACAAACAAACAAACAACAATGAGGAGCCTCCAGGGAGGATCTACAGTAACAATCAGTGAGAGAGGAGGCACTGTGCCCCTGGTGCTCCTCAGGTGGTGAGAGACAGTCGGGAGTCAGGATTTAATGTGAGGATGGAGCCAACAGGACTTGCTGATGCAGTGGGTATATGATATAAGGGGAAAAATAGTGTCAAAAAGACTCCTCATTTTGCAAATCCATGGAGCAGAAAGGTGCTATTTAGTGGTCTGACAGAGATGGAATGTACTGTGGTTTGGGGCTGCCCCCTCCCCTTTCTTTAGATGCGGCAGGATATCCTCCTTCAAGAATCTGCAAGATTGCTGTAGCAAGGTTTTTCCTACTGGTGGTGTTCATCCCACACTGTAATTCCTGGTGCCTGCCCTGTGGTCTTCAGTGGTTTCTCTGATGATCTCTAGCATTTTGAAAGTATTTCTAGCCATGGGAATGAATTTTTCACTCACTTTAATTAAAACACAAGCCTGTGCATATGCCAGGCTGCTATCTTAGGAGGAAGAGGGAAACACTTTAAACCAAATTGCTGGAGGCTGCTGCACCAAGGGATCTTCTGTAAACTACTAACCGGAAGAACACGGCCATGTCTCAGTGAATAGGAAGTCTCCTCGCTGGATACACAGTCCTCACAAGTCTGTGACTCCTGCCATTTACTTGTTCACTCAGAACTTATAGAAATAAGGTCATGAGTTTTAGAAGCAGCTTCTTCCCATGGTAACTGAACCCTACCGTGACAGTCCTCTCGACAAGTGTTCCCACACTGTGATGGAAGGACACCCCCATGCCGCTCTACGCCTCTTCCTGCCTATCTCAGTTACTTTTCTGTTACTGTAAAACTGCAGGACCAAAGTAACTCATGGAAGAAAGCATGTGTTTGGGCTCACGGTTCTAGAGGGTAAGAATATATCAAGACGAAGAGGCATAGATAGCATCAGGCAGCAGGCATAGCAGCAAGAACAGCAAGCTGAGAGCTTACATCCTCAAACTTAAGCATGAAGCAGGGAGAATGATTGAAAGGAGTGTGAGGTAGGGCTGGAGAGATGGCTCAGTGGTTAAGAGCACTGGCTGTTCTTCCAAAAGGCTCAGGTGCAACTCCCAGCATCCACATGGCGGCTGTAACTCCAGTTCTAGGTGATCTGACATCTCCACACCAATGCACATAAAATAAAATTAAATAAATTATTAAAAAAAAGAAAAAGAAAGTAGGATAAGGTTTAAAAAAAAATCTTAAAACCTGACCCCAGTGTGGTAATTCCTCCAGCAAGGCTGTCTGCCTAAACCTCCTCAAATATCATCACTAACCAAGAGTTCAAATACCTGAGCCTCTGGGGTATGTGTCTCATTTAAAGCATCACACACCCTGAAATTATAGTATTTGTTGAGCACTTCTGTCCATGTAGTTTAATTCCTTGGAGATAGCATCTTGGCTTTTGTTTTTCAATCTTCCAGTGTTTAGAAAATAACCTAAAATACAGTTTTTGTTATTTTATTGCCCAATAAATATTTGTTGTTGGCCATAGAGATGGCTCAGCGGTTCAGAATGCTTGCTGCTTTTGAACAGGCCCAGAGTTCGGTTCCCAGGAGCCAAGCAAGCAGCTGACAAA
>NW_026587759.1:6006123-6056420 GCF_907164565.1 Psammomys obesus
GACAAACAGCTGTAGCTCCTGCTTCCTCGGATCTGATGCCGTCCTCTGGCCTCAGAAGATGTCCACACGCCTTTGCACGTACATACATGCGGATGTGCACAACCCCATACATTTTAACAAAATCTTTTTAAAAATCAGTGCTTCTTCACCCACCCCCACATCTTATTTCAAAGGTATTGAGAGTATAGAGATTCTCACACAGATTCTAGAAGTATTTGAAACACTCATAGAGCAATAAACTGACACAGTTTTGATGAGAACACTGAGGTGGAAAGATTTTGAGATTCAGGTCAGCCTCAAACATAGTGAAACCCTATCACAGAAAGAAAACAAATAAAAATGTAGAAATTTTACCAAGTATTTAAAACTTCAGAAAGATCAAAAACTTCAAGTTTGTGACTTTACTTATCGAGCCAAAGAGGATATTGTTAAAAAAAAAAATATGTACAAATAAGGTCATCAGAGTTAAATTGTTATAGGAAGATGTGAATCAACTATTATTAACATTTAAAAGTAATAAGATAGTATGTTCAGCATGACTCCTTACATATGGAAATTTTGTGTCCTATGTTTTAGCCAGAGTCTGTCCTGCGTTATGAGATTATAAATATATCCACGTTTCTTCTGTGTACTTGGCTACATATTTATTTATTTTCAATTACCTTTATTTATTCATTATGGTGGTATGAATAGGAATGGCTCCCACAGACTTGTGTGTGAATGCTTGGCCAATAGAAAATGGCACTATTAGGAGGTGTAGCCTTGGTGGAGTAGGTGTGGCCTTGTTGGAAAAAAATGTGTCACTATGGGCCTGGGCTTTGAGGTCTCCTATGCTCAAGCCAGGTCTAATGTGGCACACAGTTTCCTGCTGTCTGTCAATCAAGATGTAGAACTCTTGGCTCCTCTAGCCCCATGTCTGCCTGCACACTGTCTGCTTTCTACCACGATGATATATAGGAGTCACAGTGTTCATGGTGTCTCTTTACAGCAATGGAAACCCTAAGACCCTCATCTATTTTCCTGGTGTGTGTGTGTGTGTGTGTGTGTGTGTGTGTGTGTGTGTGTGTGTGTGTGTATGCATGTGAATGCTTGTGGAGACCTGGAGACTGAAGGGCATCCCAGGGACTGAACTCAGGACATCTGTTATTTTTCAGCAAAATCTCAATTGCTTGATTTTACCAATAAAGTCCCAGAGCCCAGATGCTGGGGTGAAAGCCTGCTAGCTCTGAAAGGCAGAGAAAGCACCTCTGCCTTTAGCTGACCTTCCTCCACAGCAGCTATCCCAGAAGGAAAAGCCCATTGTCCTCCTCCATGCTGTCTTAAATACCCTTCAAACCAAAGGATCCTCCTTTCTACTTCCTGTGTGTCTCACAATCTGCCCTCAGGACTTTCTTTCACTTCTGTGGTTTTTCCCTATGTTCATTTACTGTCAACTGGTTGCTTGCTCTGCCTCTTGACCTAGGGTTAGCTTTATTTAATCCTGTTTACAGAAAGCTCTTGGATAAAATGTGTGTGCTAGGGCTGAGCCACACCACAACCACCCGTTTACAATAAACATAAAGTTCTTCAATTAAAGGTCTGCTAGGGCTGAGCCACAGTACAACTGGGAACAGGGTTTTCCAGTACACAACCTTGGGGTTCCCAATATGAACAAATATCCTTCGAGAGACATCAGAATTAGTAGTAAGTACTTTCATAGGTCAAGCCACCTCACATGCCCTGCGTGTTTGTAAGTATCCACAGCAAAGTAAGGAAGAGATTCAGGCTCATCCCCCTCCCTCCTCTCCTCTCCCCTGACTCCCACCTCCTCCTTGAGGTGGGCTGCCTTCCTCCTGCCTCAGCCTCCACAGTGGTATCATAGGTACCATAACTTAAAACAAAAGAAAACAAAAAACAAATATAAATGGAAAGTAAATCTGTGAGCAGAATGTTTCTTTTTTATTTCTGATACACAGATATTTATCTCAAGCAAAACCACCATTTCTTAACTTTAAAAGGGGATTGTAAAATGAATACTGCTCACCAAAAGAAACTAATATTGCAAGTGATAATGAGGCCAACAATAAAAGCAGAGAGGGGAATTACAAGCCACCATTCACCATTTTGCTTAAGTAAATGTGTAGGATTTGTGGGTATGAACTCTTTTAGAGACAAGCCAGGTGCACAGCTCATACCTGTAATGTGTGCTGAGGCAGAAGAATTGCCAGGCTGGGTTTCATCATGATATCCTATCTCAAAAGGAAAGTAAACAAGGAGCTAGAGCAATGACTCACTGGATAAAGTAGACAAGCATAAGGACTTGAGTGGGAACCCCCACTTGATAAAATCCAGGGGTATGGCTGCATCTATAACCCCAGAGCTGGAAAATGCTTCCCAGAAGTTCACTGGGTTAGCCAACCTCACTGAGTGAGCCTCAGTTTCAGGGACATCCTTGTTTCAAAAAATAAGGTGGAAAGCAATAAAGGCACTCTAACCTCCAGTCACAGAGGTTAGCACAACCCATGTGCATGCACCTATGCAAACACACTCCAACACACACACACACACACACACACACACACACACACACACACACACGCACACAGAGAGAGAGAGAGAGAAGGGGAGAGAGGAGGGGCTAAGGCAGAAACAAACACCAAAGACAAGTCAAGGGATATTCAACACGGTGCATGCACAGGTCCCACAGAAACTCCTGGAGAAGGGCACGTATGTGATCCAAGGTCTTTGCTGGCCTGAGAACTTACTGGTGTACCGGTGGTGACAAAGACGACTATGACAGACAATGTGGGTTACTTCCTTAATCTCAGTTGCATGTCACAAAAATAGAATGTGAAACTTAGAGCAGCCTGCAGGCATGTTAAAGCACATTTACCCCTCAAGGCGGTGACTAAACCCTATATAGTCTATTTCACATGTTGCTCTGAGCAACTAGCCCGCCCAAGCCCCAAATCCACTTCTCCCTGGAGAAAGGTTCTGGCCTTTTATCCGGGCTCTCCTAAGGTCCCCAGATTTGTCAAATGAAAGATCTACAGAACACTCACTTTAGTGATCAAGATGAAAGCGTTTCATTACTAACTTCAGCATTAGTTACTTCTGCAATTTCCAGGAAGTAGGTACGAGATAGGATTTCCTACCAGGCCTGGTTCTTAAACCTTTGTCCTGCTACTGTTTATCTGCCAGGGACAAGGAGTTCATAAATAAACGGCAGTGAGCCATTATCGCAAGGAAAACAAGTTAAGGTGGGCACAGAGCACTCTGCAGGAGGCACCGTGATCTGGAGTCTTGAAATTTAAGTCTCGCTTTCAGAAACAGGACCCATTGATAAGCCTGTCTCAGGATGAGTCCCCACACTTGCAGCTTGTAGTCATGCCTGTCAAGCAAATTCTGCCCGTCTCTAGATTAGGAAAGTGTGACTTGGCACCCCCAGCGATAGCCTGGCTAGAAAGCAGTGTGTGTCGTATCAGAGACTGCCACAGACATCCAGGGCCACAGATACTCGGATCCACAGACACCCTGGGCAATGGGATTCGTCACCTACCGAGGGAAAGCAGTGCGGAGCGTCCCATCTTCCAACTGCTGAGTCACTCTGCTCTGCAAGCTAGTTAAACAGAAGCTTCCAGGAGACACACTCAGCACTCCACTCAGACAATGTCCAGGCTTCTAGCTCGGGTTGCCAGAGCCAACTGTTCTGTTTCCATCCCCTTTTCTCCATGCTGTCCAACTGAGGTTTTAGACCTCTGGTTCCTTTACTCAGGTGGAGCCTGCTTAGCTGACATGCAGGGGACCTTAACATCCGGGGTCCCCAATTCCTCTTCCAATTTTTTTTTTCATGGTAACAATATTCTTTTCTGGCTTAATTTAATTTTTAAATGTCTTCAACATTAGCAAAGATTGTCTGCGCATCCATCGTGGGATATGCGTGGAGGAACAGACAATGCTGGGTATAGAGGAACGAGAGCGAGATCTCGCTGGGCCTGCTGGCACTTGTCTGCAGCTTTGGCATTTGGGAGAGCTTTCTTGAGCTGAGTAGCTCACAGTCTGGTGCAGACTGTAATCAGTCAGCCACGATAAGTGATGTGCTGATTCTGAGACAAGTGAGCACATGGTGATGTCAGTGACGCTCTGGACCCGTGTTCTGGAGGAGCGACCGGGAGGAGCCCTACTCTACCCGTGCCCTCTGTGAATGAATGCCCTGTGGGAGCAAATGAATAGATGCAAGAGGCATCAAAGAAATAGGAGGTGGGAGTTTCTGAAGGGCTTTTCATATCTAGCAGGGATGTGCGTTAGATCCCGCCGGCCAGCCTTTGCCTGGTTTGACCTGGGTGCTCACTGGGAGTGCTTTGCTGGCCCTGCCCCCTCTAGACACTCCCTTACCGTGTGTCAGATGAGGACTCCTTTCACATTCGCTTGCCATCCGTAAGCCCGTAAGCCACGCTGTCTGGCCCAGACAGCTGGCTTCGGCCCTGCAGACGGCCTGGCTCACCTCCCCACCAGTCTGTCGAGTCCAACATGCCACTTGATGTCACATGTGCTGCAGGTGTCGTGGGGGAAATTGCTACAGGAGCTGGATATAAATGATGTCATTGGGCAAGATGGGACTTGGCATGACGTGTGTCCAAATGCTGTTCCTATCTCCCAGAGAAAAGACGTTGTAAATAAAGAGAACAAGCACAAACTGATCTTAAAGACTGAGCGGAGTGAGGCGCTGTCCTGGCCACTGTGCAAAAGCTTTCATAGAAATACCGTCCTTGTGTCAGAAACCCATTTTATAAAATGAGAAAATGAAGGCTCAGAGAGATCAGTAAGGCCCTGCAACTCCACACATCCCTTTACACACATACTTACACACACTCACACATACACACACACTCATACATACTCACACACATTCATACACACACAAACACACATACAAACATATACACGCTTTCCACTACTCAGGATAGAAGCCAAGGTCCTGCATATACCAAGCACTGAACTATATAAACAGTTGCAGATTGCTGTTTATCTTGAATCTGAACACAAATCAATGTGTTCTTTAAACTTTTGACTGATTTATAGTGGGGACTGTGAGATATGAGCATTGTAATAAGAGTTCTGATTCCAGCCTGATTATCAGTTTTGTAGGAATCAGACAAATATGGAGCATTCAGCCTGGGCCTGAAAAGTCATTTTCAGAAAAGTGCAACCAACCTAAGTACATTGTCTTGGAAGGAAGCAACAAAGAAATACTAACATACAGATCATCAGATGAAAACGTAGTTAAATATATGTGCATTCCTGGACTTATGTTGCTGAACAAGGGACACACACTAGGGAAAGGATGTGAAGAGGTATGGCTGTTTTTATGACTTGTTGATAACTGTGGTTTTTTTTTTTCCTTGGGCCTAAAAATGATTTACAACATTGCCAACAGCATTCAGTACATTCAGAACAGGATCACCTCACCCGGAGGTGACCGAGAGGAGGGCCATGCTTGGGACAGCACCGGGACGGCTGTCCTGCAGACGGGGGAATAAGCCAGGCTCAGCAAGTGAAAGCCAAGCAGGGCCATTTTAAGTAACACGGCTTATGTAAGGGAGAGCCACCTCTCCCACTGGAAGTGGGTCAGACAGGAGCTGGGAGAACCAGGGCCCTTATGACCCCAGTGAAACCTGGCTGGGGCCTTCTTTTGCATCTCTGGGAATGTGACCCTGTGGTGAAACAATGTCAGGATTCTGTGCGGTGGCCTGTATTTCCCACCCTCTCCTTGTTTCCCGATGGTGGTCTTTTGCCTTTTCTTCATTTTGATATGCTAAACTAAATGAGACACACATCATTTGATACAGTATGATAACCCTACTATTGGGAACAGGGCGAAAAGTATGGGATAAAGAAAAAGAGCCTTTTTGCCTCTCACAGCTGTGATTCAGTTCTGACTCAAAAGGAAGTGTGCCACCTACTGAATCACACAAACCACTTCCTGTGGCTGTTTGGCTTATTCTGGAGGCAGCAGGCCAGGGACTGCCCTGCGCTGACCCTTGCTGGCTCTCCACAGCCAAGGCGTTCACAGCTTGAGGTGGTTTGGCCTAAGACTCTTGAGAACATTACATACTAAATTACAAGTGTTTCGTTTCCTAGCAAGGAGTCTTTAGCAACATCAAAATGAGCATGTGTTATTTGCAAACCATCTGAACCATTACTCAACCTGAATATCCCTGACTTTTTGCAAGGTATGTACCCTGGATGACCACTCTTCAGAGATGGGAACGTTCTTTGGCTCAGTTTTCCGGCAGGCAGTTTGCACATTCTGTAGTGTGGCCCTAGCTTCAGGAGGCTTCATGGGAACCCTTTAATCAGTGGAGCGACACTGAGCTTGTTCTCATTTGTCCCTGTGTCTGAGCAAGTGCTCAAAAGTTACCATGTACTCTGCTGTGTTGGGGGAGGGGACACAGTGTTGTGTGGGACTGCACAGCTGCTCTTGCAGCAGGACCAAGCTCTGCACACTAGAATCGGGGGCCCTCAACACGGAGACACTGACCACCAGGGCCAGCATCACCTCAGCTTTGCAGGAGGGAGCTTTTAAGTAATATCTTTAATGAAGAGACAAACACAGCACTCGGGAGACAGAGGCAGGTGGATCTCTAGGAGTTTGAGGCATCCTGGGCTAAGCGTGAGTTCCAGGGCTACACAGGGAGACCCTGTCTTGAAAAACAAGAGAGAGAGAAAGACAGACAGAAACAAACAGGTAGACAGAGAGACAGAGACAGATACAGAGGAAGAGCAAGACAGACAGACACACACACACACACACACACACACACACACACACACAGGAGAGAAAGAGAGAAAGACCGGATGAAGTAACCTCATCAGCAGTTTTTTGCTGTATTTGCAGGTGAATATAGGAGTATTAAGTTCTCCTATATTCCAAAATGCCATGTCCAAACAGTTTTTTTTTAACCTAGGTGGGACATGCTCTCTCAGTGAGGGTGGTTCTATGTATTGGTCAGTACTGCAAGTCCTGAGAATCACTTGTGAAGGTTTGTGTAAGGATCCCTGATGGCAGAGAACAGATCGTGCTTTTGCCCCGCCCCGCCCCACTGATGTGGAAAAGGGTGGCTGCAAATCCTGGAGCATGCAGTCAGTAATTTGCCCCCGCCAGCCAGTTGCTGTGAGGTTCAGCACAACAATGTCCAGAGCAGTGCTTGGCACCTGTCACACGAGGGGTCCTTTCTCTGTGCCTGCTTTTATTATTGCCATTTCCACATCTTCTCCTGTGACTTGGGTTGTACCTGACAAGGCCAGGCATTTCCTCAGGGTGGGACTGATAACATTATGTTTAATGATGAAATTTTTTGACTGCACTGTCTCAGCCCTTGTAAACTGGTGCCTTTCTTTGGAAAAACCATAAAAATCTACAAATGGTTATCCCAGCATCAGGGAGGCAGAGGCAGGTGGGTCCCTGTGAGTTGGAGGCCAGCCTGTCTACAAAGTGAGTCCAGGACAGCCAAGGCTACACAGAGAAACCCTGCCTCGAAAAACCAACCAATCAAACAAACAAAGGAAAAAAATCTTCGAATGACCACAAGTTGAAATGTCCCGTCAAAAGGATCTTATCTAAGTTACATACAAAGGGCTTAACAATTAAATATACGTGAGTAATGTTTTTTTCTAAATTATAATATTCAGCATCCTAAAAGGTATCTGTAACCCAAATCATATCACGATTTCCTTTGCCCTAAGGCAACTCTCTATACATTTGACAGAAGAAGGAGATGGGGATCTGCCCTCTGTCTTTCAGGTCAGTTTTCTATCTGATACATTTCCTGGTTCTTCTTACCTATCATATCATTGATTCAGCCAAGAGGACAGACTACATTCTAACTTCTCCTTTCATAATCAGGCAATCAAAGCACTGCTTAGTCAGTCAGTATTCTTGTGACAACAACAGCAAGAAGATAAATTGGATTGCAATAAACTCAGAAGCCTGACAATACTTAAACCTTCTTCTGTGTGTGCAATTTTGTCAGTTTTTGTTGTTTTTATTAATCACTCTGTATCTAGTGTGTAACACCTGACCTTTAGTAATGCTTAATATAATTACTTTATTAATAATAATAATCATCATCACCCTGTATCTAGTATGTATCACCTGACCTACAGTAAATGTTTAATAGCTTTTTTATCAATAAACTTCAATATTAACTCTTCAAATAACAAAAACATCATATTATTCTGTTTTCTAAGTTTTTCTTTTAAACATTTTATATGAAATAATCACACACATACAGAAAAAAAAATACAATTTTCTGTCATTAATTCTTTTGACAAGGTCTTACGTAGCCCAGGCTGGCCTTAAATTCACTATATAGCTGAAGCCAGCTGCTAAGGTTACATGTGTGTGCCACCACATCTGGTTTAATATGGTACCCAAGATGGAAGATAGGGGAGGGCTTCATCCCCGCTAGCCATGCACTCTACCCACTGAGCTACATTCCAGCCTCTAAATGTTTTATTATGTTACTTTTGGTTGAATTTCACAGAAAATTATATTGAACTCTTGACCAATCTATTTTTTTCCATTGGAATATTGGCCCAAATAAGAAATAACATCAAGGAAAAATTACTCTTTGGCAGGAAAAATGTTCTCTCTAAATTCTTGTGTGTTTTGTTTTGATTTTTCCTTAGTGACTGGAGGCCAGTTTCAATCCATTCCGGCACAGATTCCAAATTTTCAATCTGGCTTTCCTGAATACTGATTGAGTGCCAAGAATGAGACAATGAGACAGAAGCACCACCAACACATTCACATTTTCACTCACTCACACACAAACACACCCAGAGAGAGAAGAACACAGACACACAGAGATACACATGGCAACACACACAGAGACACACAAAGTCATACACAAATGTACACACATACATGCAAAGATACACACAGATACACACAGACAGGTATACACACCGACAGATATACACACACAAACAGATACACACATAGCTCTATATACACACACAGCCACACACACAAGTATATATCTACAGTTATACACACAGACACAGATACACACACAGTCACTGAGAAATGCAGAGATACATACAGAGACACACAGACAGATATACAAATATACACAGACACACACAGATATACCCAGAGACACACACAGATATATACAAAGAGACACACAGATGTATACACAGACATATAAATATACATACAGACACACACAGATATACACACAGACACACATACAAACACACACACACATACACACAGACACACATACAAACACACACACACATACACACAGATGTACATAAGGAGACACACAGCGATACACAGATACACACAGACACACACAGAGATACAAATGCACACAGGTATACAAAGAAGTACATAAGACACATACAGAGATACACACAGATACCCACTCAGATGCACACACATACACACACGTATGAGCACTACCAGAGTAGATGTATCTGCTGATTTCAATGTCTCTTTTCCTTTTAATATTTACCCCCATAATCATGAAGTTTTAAATTTTCAAATGGAACTCTTCTTTATATCCCTAGATTATATTCTCTGAAGTGATGGTCAGTGTATCTCAGACCTTAAAAAAACACCAACCTGCAACAACTCACTGAAGACAATCGGCATCTTTTTTTTTTTTTTTTTTTTGCTTATTTTTCCTGAGGCAGAGTCACACTCTTAGGTCAGGCTAGTCACTACATACCACGGCTGCCCTCAAACTCACAGCAATCCTCCCGTGGCATTTTCCTAAATGTTAGGATTACATTAGTAGGCATAAGCTACTAAGCCCCATTCTCTACTTTTTTTTTGTTTGTTTTGTTTTTTTTTTTTTGTTAATGCTTCAAAAATTTCAGTGTTTGGGATATAATTAAAGAAAAAAATTAATTTGTATTGACCTAAGAATTTTTTTAAAGTAAATATTTTTGACAACCTGAAGAGAATCACATATTTAGTGCATCGGGTAGCAATTCCCTGAAGGATGCGCTGGGCAGTGGGCAGCCGTGCCTGCTTCTGTTGGACAGCCAAAAGCAGACATCCACAGAAAGTAACATGAACCCCAGGTGAAGCCCAGCTCTGTGGTGAGCCTGGGGGACGTTGTGATCTGTTTCTGCAGCTGTTGACTAGAGATATCAACGTGTGCTGACTGCTGTGACTCTCCTTCCTAAGGGGTAACTCCCTCTCTTCCATAATGCCACAAATCCCAAATCAGTGGCAGCCAAGTCCCCTCTTTACAGGTGATATTCACCTTGGTTGGTTTCTCTCATCTTGCTTGGAGGAGGGACACTGTCAAAGGCACGTTTAGTCAAACACTAACTGGCATTTAAGGACATTTGTGTTTTTGTCAAAGAAGGAAGAATGTCTAAAAAGACTATGATCTTATTGCTATTTGGGTCCTAGTAACATTTTTGATATTAGTGATATTGACATCTGTTGAATTAGATGCAAAACCCTGTGTGCGTGTACTTATGGATGTGCATTTCTGTGCACATACATGTGGAGGTCAGAGGTCAACCCAAGGCATTGCTCCTCTAGAGCCATCTGGTTTGTTTTCTTAGCCATGAACTCTGAGTGGGACCTGGGGCTGCATGGTCAGGCTTGGCAAGCCCCAGGGATTCCCTTGTCTCTGACTCCCACCTCTGGGTAAAAGTACAGCCATTTATGTGGTACTGTAGCTTGACCTTAGCATCTTTTTTTTTTTAAGATTATTTATTTATTATGTATAAAACATTCTGCCTACATGCATGCCAGAAGAGGGCACCAGATCTCATTCTAGATGGTTGTGAGCCACCATGTGGTTGCTGGGAATTGAACTCAGGACCTTTGGAAGAACAGTTAGTGCTCTTAACCTCTGAGCCACCTCTCCAATCCCCAGCATTTTTTGTTTGTGCCACACTTATTTTACTGACTGAGCTCTCTACAACCTTTTTGTTTGTTTGTTTGTTTTTGTTTCATTGTTTGCTTTGTATCTGGATTAAACTCATGGAAATCCTCTGGCATCAGCCTCCCAAGTCCTTGGATTAACAGTTTGAACTTCCATGCTCAGCTACAGCAGGCCATTTATTGGCACAAGTAACTGGGAGTCTGGAGAAATGGCAGATCAGTGACTCCACATTGTCTCAAGGCTCCACAGACTTCACTGTCTTGAATCTCAGAGTTGGATACTTCCTTATGCTAATCCCGTGTGTAGTGAGGCCACCAGCAGGACACTTTCCTTTTCCATAGAAGCAATGCAGTAGGAGTAGGAATCCCTCTACAAACGGTGAAAACAGAGAAAGGTTTTCTCCTTTTGTTAGCCTGACTTTGGTCAGTTGCTTTTGTCCTCAAGGGTAGCTATGGGGTGGGTGGAGCACACCCTTGTGCTAAGCTGAGACATCTTCCTGAGCCTTGAGGATTTGAATTGTCACCAGTAATTTGTATGAGTTAGCGTTTGGCTCAGCAGCTGGACATTTCTGGGAACCACTCGGCCAGCTAGACAGGGAAGAGGAGCAGGCAGAACCTGGGAAACCCAAGTGCAATGTACTCTACAGATACACAGACTCAGGACCTGAGCTTTACAATGAGGTGGGAGAGTGAAAGGGCTGCTCAAGATCATGAGGGAACCTAGCCATCCTCCGGTCTAAAGGTTCACTTCTCTCCTGTGTGGCTTGGGGAGCTGGCTGCCAGGTGCAGGTTTTAATTCATTCTTTTTAACTTCTACTGCCTTCTCTTGCTGTAGAAGCAGACTTTAAAGTGCAACTCATGAAGAATGTTTGTTTTTTCCCCCAAGTGTCACAACATGTTAGAAATGCAGAATAATGTCAGGCATGGTGCCCCATGCCTGTAAGCCAGGCTAAGGAATGGGTATGGTAAATTCAAGGCCAGTTTGTTCTATGAAGTGAGCTCCAAAATAGCCTGGCTACAGTGGGATAGACCCTATCGAAACAAAGCAAAACACAACCTTGCTTCCACCCTAGTCCTCTTTAATCAGAGCCTCTGGAAATGGGGTTAGCAACAGACAGGAACAAGCTGGAGTTTAGGAACCACCAGTCTAGCACATTGATGATGAATAGACTCTTATTTGTTGGTGTTGCTTTAAAAACAAGCTTATTGACTTCTTTCTCCATATTGACTTCTTCCTCCAGGAGTTCACATCTAGAAAAATGTCAGAAAGAAAGACAAAAGTTGTTTGTTTTGCTTTGTTTATTTTTAAAATGCAGAACCACACCAAAGGATACATGCTCTAAACTGATACAGAGTAAATGTGCTTTGAAAGTTGTAAGGGTTTGAATTTATTTAAGAAATGGAACTGAGGGATGGCTATAGACTGTAAAATGCCACAGAAAACCTTTGAAGTTGCTACTACAATGGCCTATGGAGAAAGTTACCTTCAGATCTATCTTTAATAAATTAAACATCTAATATCATTTGAAAACAAAAACCCATCAGAAGCTGTTAGAACATAAAGACTATTTCTGATGCTGTGCTTATCAGCTGGTCCTCAGTATCCTCCCACCTCCCTTCCCTCTTCTCCTCCCCCTCCTTTACTTCCTTTTTCTCTTGTTCTTTCTACTTGCCTTATTTTCTCCAATACCTCATGTTTGGTTTGTTTGTTTAAAAAAAAAAAAAACAGAAAGAAAGAAAATGAAAATCCTAGACCCAATGCCTGGTTCTCTAACAGGGAATATAAAGAGGAATTAAAAAAAATATATATCCTTGTAGATTCCACAGAGGATTGTCACGCCCCGTTTAAGAAATCTGGGACTAAATAAACCTATGGTCCAAAAGAAAAAAAAAAAAAAACAAAAAACTAAAAGTAAGCAAACAAACAAAAATAAACCTACAGTGTGAAATTACAGGCTCAAGAATATTTGCTAATATACTGAAGAAATGTGTACATATTACTGAAATCTATAACTCTACTTGGGTTTTTTTGTTGTTGTTTGTTTGTTGCTTACTTAGTGTCTCTGAAAGTACTCAGCACCTATTAGTCTCAGGAAAACATCTGTAAGCTGTAGCAGCTGGTGTCACCTTCCCTGTGTGGATCACAAGGTTCTTGGCAGTCACTTCCATACCAGACCAGTGAGTATTGTTTTTCTTCTTTCCAAATGGATAGACAAAAGCAAACTGGAGATAAAAGCCTGGTTCAGAACCACACATTTCACTCACCCAGTGAGAAACAATGGCTGCCTGTCTTCTCATCCTTCAACAATGAAGAGCTTTCAAGCTTTGCTGTCAATAAGAGTTCTGGAAAGATTACACTGGCTGAAAGGCACAATGGGTCCACCCTCTTCACCCTTGGACTCTGGATCCAAATTCAAGCAATCAACCAAAGCAAGATGGACAACATTAATGTATCTGTGCTGGGTTTGTGCAGCCATTTCCCTCCTTGTTAGGCTCCAGACACTACACTGTAATGACTGCTGCATAGCACCCACTGTAACAATTCACCTAGAGCAGACGCGAAGCCTTGCTACACTACCCGTAATACTGTGGCACTTCCTCAAGGGTCTTGAGCTTCTACTGATGTGGGCGTCATAAATAGATACCTGCCGATGGGTAGCGCCTATACTACATGAGACCTTGTCCCACAGAACAAAACAGCTCAAAATCCATCTGCAGCTAAGGGCATCACCTGACTGGCTCTTAGCAGAAGAGACAAAGTAAAACAATGTTGCAGGAAAGAAGGGTCTAAAAGAAAAGCAACTAAGTATAGCTAGTTATAAAGGGATATTCTTGCACAGCAGAATAAAAGCCAAGTTGTTTTTCCTTAAGTAGTAATTATTTTCTCTTTATTGTCACTTACTCATTTGTTCATTCATTCATTCAGTAAAGTTATTGTCTTTAATATACTAAACATCTCTATACTAGAAATAAAAAATAATTAAAGGTAAAAATATATAATAGCTAGCTTAACAGGTATTGATCATTGGTGGTAAAGGTGGTAAAATATAAAAACTGTCGTGAACCAGCTTTCTCTTTAGAGCCTCATCCATTGACACAAATAATCTACCTTGAAGTTCTGTTTTGGGGCTCTTTAGCCTCCCTTTCTGATGCTTCCACCAATGAGAATGATCTTATTCTCACTGTTCTTGTAAAAGCTGCTGGGGGAGACAGCATTGTGACTTTTCTTCTCTGCAGTAATTTTTTTAACAGTGCTTTTTTCACGGCTTACTGACATACTAAAAAATGCGTGAAATAAAGGACATGGTATCTTAATATTGTTTTGATGACAACGGAAGTTGCCAATCCTTCCTCTGCCTTCTGTTTTGGGTGGAGTGTGATACAGACATACTGAGATTCAGGTCAGTGGCTCATAAATGAGCGTTAAGGGGCAGTGCTTCTACACATGACCCCCGAGTGTTTAATGTCAGTCCACAGTGATGACGCGCTCAGATGGGAGGAAATCTTCTGAGGCAGAAGGTGGGAGGGAAGTGTTCAGGCAGAGAGGAATGGCGCAATATCTCTTAGTGTTAGTGTGGTTTTGCAATTTGTTTTTCAGTCTGCTTGGACATCCAAGAAGGAAGACTCGTGTGTCAACAAGCACAAGCGGCGAAGCTTAAGACACAGGAAGAGAGCTGCAGAGTTTGAATGTGTGCTCACATCCGTATTCCTTTCCCTTGATGAGAAGTTGGCTGGAACCAGCATTCAGTCTTGAGAAACGCAAATTCTTCCCTGACAGGTTCACTAAGTTGGCCTCATCCAAACAGTGAAGCATAACCGATGTCTAATCTAATAAGAAAACTTTCTGGGTTTCTCCCAAGTCAAACTGGGAACAAGTGAAGGGAAGTTCAGATGTCCTCACGCGCCAGTGTTCGTCATTTATGTGGTCAGTGCGCGTAGGGACAGGCCAGACTGAAAGCGAGAAGCTCCGCAGCCTCCCAGAAGCAAAGTATAAACTGCCCAGATTGTAAAAGCGAGGTCACTCACCTCCTATAGTCTCAGGCTTAACTTAACCTACTGCTCTTCTCTTGTGAAATGCTAATATAATTACCAGTGAGAAGAAAGAAAGAAAACAAACAAACAAAACCAGATTGCCACGCCTTTCTTTTCAGCCAGTCACTTGTGAACACCTCCGCTGGTCCTTGTCAGTTATTTCGATTATTTACGAATGTCTGTCTGACTCCACCTTTACTCGCCATCCCTGGCATAGTGTTGGCATTTCTTTATGCTAGGCAAGTTAGCTGAAGACAAAGTTCTGAAATGGCATTAAGCATTGGAGCAGTCGGGTCAGCAGGGTGGCTCAGAGGGAAAAGGGGCTTGCCTGCAAGCCTGACAATCAATTTGCTCACCAGCTCCTGCATGCAGCTAGGAAAGAACTATCTCCTTAAAACTGTCTTCTCACCTCTACACATGATATATGCATGCCAGATATACAAATGTAAAATAAGCTTTTTTTTTTTTTTTTTTTTTTTTTTAAACAGGGTTTCTCTGTGTAGCCTTCACTGTCTTGGACTCGCTTTGCAGACCAGGCTGGCCTTGAACTCACAGTGATTTGACTGCCTCTGCCTCCGCAAGTGCTCAGATTACAAGTGTGTGCTACCATGCCTGGCTGTAAAATAAGTTTTTTAAGTTTTTATTTTTAACCTCATGTATGTGTGCGTGTGTGTGTTTGTGTATGAGAGAGTATGCAAGTGGAGGCCAGAGGTGAAGGGCAGGTGTCTTCCTTAACCATGTCTTACCTTATGCTTCACATGGAAAGAGAGCCTCTCACTGGAGCCCAGAGCTTTCGGATCTAGCTAATCTAACTAGTCAGCTTGCTCTCCCCAGAGGTTACAAGCAATAGGCCTCCACTCCTACATGACATTTACATGGATTCCAAATCCATTCCTCAAACTTACACAGAAAGTACTTTGCTTGAGATGAGTCTTATGTAACCTAGGTTATTTTAGACCCCATTTTGTAGCTGAGGGTGACTTTGAACTTCTGATCCTCTAATTTTGCCTTTCAACTGTTAGGCTTGCAGGCAGACAACCAGTTTTATGAGGTGCTAGGAATGAAACCCAGGTCTTTTTGGCATGCTAGGCAAGAGCTCTGCTAACTGAGACATATCAGTATGTTTTTAAAAGTAAATTTGCTAACTAAATGTAAAATGACAATAATAGATTATATGGAAATAAAAGAAAAATTGTGGATGTTATTGTCAGCTTTGAGATAGTCTTTCACTGTATATTTTGTCAATGTCCATAGATTTACTCTGACTTTTTCTAGACTATATCATGTTAATAGAAACTATGAACATGTATATTTACTTTAGCTCACAGCTCACTCTCTATAGATTAAGAATCATTCACATCATTTTAAAGCCAACACACCTGAAAATCCTATGCAGAGAAAGAACATGATACTAGAATTGTGGTAATGAGTCGTGTGTCAATAACAACTTCCATGAAGACTTAAGCTTGTTAGAGTAAAAAAAAAAAAAAAAAAATTCCCTCATTCCCAAATCTCCTCTAGTTTCCAAGGCCATTATTTTTAACTGAATAGCACTTGTATTTCTTATATTGCATCTACATCATACTAGCCTAAATGTATAAGATATTTTGAAAATATACAACTCATTACCAAGTAACGATTTAGGCCAAGGAGGACATCTGGCAGATGAGTGGCATGTTAGCAAAGCCTACATTGCAGGAGGTTGGTCTTCGTGGGGCTTCTGCATCCAGAAGCAGGAGACAAAGGTCCACTGAGCCAGAAACTGCCTGGCATCACCAGCACCCTGGCTGTTGCTCCAGATAGGTTGCATTTTTTGGCTTTTACTCTGAACCAAAAGTTCAAGTGTGAAAACCAGGCCTGGAGCCTTTCTTTTGCAGGTGCCAGGATGCCCCCAGTTCAGCCAGAAGTTAGTCTGAGGGTGGAGTGACCCAGCACTCCAGGAGTGGCACATGTCAGCAGGAAAGGTGCCAGGGCAGTGTCCCAACCCCAGAACTGGGCTTGCCACATAGCCTTTGCTTCATTAGTATGCTGGATTTCTGGGCAGCTGGGCAGAGGGCTGCTGAGTCTGTTAGCTCAGCACTGGAAAGGACACGCTGCTTAAGAGTCGGGTTGAAGCTTGATGAGTTTAGACCTTTTCAGAGTACCTGAAGCTCTCCTATCCCCTTTCTTTCCTCTCATCTTTCTCTCTCCCTTTCTTCCTTCCTTCATTCCCTTCTTTCTTTTTCTTTTTTCTTAAGACTTGCAAAGACTTTACATTTCTCCTTTGATTTTGTTTATTTGTTTGTTTTTACAGAATCAAATACTGCAGCACCATTTCCCACACTCCTGCATCAGATGGAGTCAAATACCTCCAACACGCTCTGCCCATACAGTGCTGTTGTTTACTATCACAGTGTTTTTTAGTACAAGAGGGTACTGCTTTCAATTAAGCCCTTGGACTGGGTCCCAACAGAACAGGCTAATGTCAAAATGGAGTCACTCACATTCACCTGTCTGCTAAGAATTCATTTATTAGACCTTCTAAGAAATCAGGTTTAGAAAGGTACCAGAAATTTCCTAACTTGGTCATTTTCAGTTTCCTTGATAATTTTTAATTAAGTTAATTCTTACACAAATTACACACAAAAATGATTTGAAATAACTTTATGTTTAGCAAAAGTAACTTAAAATGACCCACACCTTCCCCCTGCCCACCCCTTTTTTGAGACAGGTTCTGGCCCCTGTGTCCTGGGTGTTGGGATTCTAACAATTGTAACAAGTACCACCTTGTCCAGCTTGTTGTTTGTTCTTCTGCTTTTGTTTTGCTTAGCTCTTCTCTATTTATAAAATCAACTTGTTCTGCTGACCTCAGCTCAACAACTTATTCTACTTTATGGAAGTGTTACCCATTCATAAGACAGACAATAAAATCAATTAGGATCGTTAGTTTGTTGTAACTAGTTCTTTGACAGATGTAAAGGGAAAAATAAAATTTCACTCCCAGACTCAACATAGAACACATCAGCAATCTGGTTGGGATTTTCTCACATATAGCAATTCTCTAGCACACACCAACTAAGTGACCTTTTGTTCCAGCTAATTATGGTTAGTCTACCTGGAGCTAGTTCAAATCCCTCAGGGTAAGGTCTTAAGTTCTAGGTTGTAACCTGTATTTCTGACCAACAGGCTGCAAATCAAGTTTCCTGCAGCCTGGTCTTTATGTCCAACAACGTGTTAGTGTTGTTCACACAAAGCAAAGCACTTCACTTCCTGGCTTGTTGTAAAGCTAATAAGCAAATAGGTAGCTTGGTGGAGAGACAGGACCATGTGCTGGAGACAAAGAGAAGACAGGGAGGGACCAAGAGGGACCACACAGCTTCCACGTCCTCTCGAGGTGTAACACCCTAGTTCCCTGGCCCAGAAGGGCATCAAACCTTACTTGATGGTCCACCTCCCTTTTAAATTTTATGTGTTTGTCTTCATGTATGTCTGTACACTGCATGTGTGCCTGGTGCCCATGGAGGCCAGAAGAGGATTTGGAATCCCCTGCAACTGGAGTTGCAGATGGCTATAAGCTGTCATGTGGGTGCTGAAGATAAAACCTGGGTTTCCTGGAAGAACAGCAGGATTTCTCTGTGTAGCCTTGGCTGTCCTGGACTGGCTTCATAGACCAGGCTGGCCTTGAACTCACAGAGATCTTCCTGCCTCTGCCTCTCTGAGTGCTGGGATTACATGTGTGTGCCACAGCACCCGGCCCTCTGAGCCATTTTTATAGGGCTTTTTTTTTTCTTCCCACGTCTCACCTGAGTTCCTAGAGGCCGAAGGGTAGAGTTTACAGTTCTAAACCTCCAGTCCTGTGATCTGTAACACTTCCTAAGCCCGACCTAACCTGAGGGAACCCGTAGGTCCTACCTACTCTACCTCATTACCATACACCCAACCAGGCAAGGTGCGTGAGTGTGTGTGTGTGTGTGTTTTCCCACTCTGAAACTGAAATAGTTCTCAAAATGTAAATGCAGATGGCAGCTGGAGGGCGGAGCAGCCGTGATTTGTCTTTGTCCCCAAGGCTTGCCCTGTGCTGGGGTTCTGTGGGTCTCATGAAGGAGAAGAACTCTCCTAGAGTGTGTTGGGAGGGTGTAACCACCGGCACAGACTGACTGAGACCATGCAGCAGTCACTCTCAGGTAGTAACGAGGCGTCCCACCAGGCAGCTGATGATCTCAATGATTAATCTTCAGTGGAAATTAGAATTAAACTTTCTTATGGCTAAAACTTTATAGTTTTACATTTATATCACTATTAGCACAAAAGGTAATTAGCCCTTTATGTGAGAAAAAAGACACCCTGATTAATTGTTCACACACACACAAAAGAATGCTTTTTCTCACTTCTTAATTGCTTTCTGCTAATGAAAGTGTAACTGCAAATCCACAAAGTGTAGAACCCCTCCTGTGTTAATTCCATTTCATTAGAGATAACACACCCTCACTCTTTGTGAAAAGTGAGTGCTAGGCTTGATTTATGAGGAAAGCAGAGGTTAACATACTGCCCCGTGGCAGACAATAATAAAAACAGTTCAAATGATCTCCACCTCTCCCTGTAGAAAACCAGAAGCAGTTCTAATAGGTGAAGTCCTGTGTGCCACCTCTCTGCCAATAGGGTGGTGGAGCATACTGCCTCAGAAAGAGAGCGGTGCAGTCAGACACTCAGTGGCTTTTCTGAGGCTAATTCTGAGTGGAGGAACTTGAAAGCTGTCACTTACAAGAGAAAAGGGGTTTTTAAGCTGCCAAAGATCTGAAGGAGCCAGACCACCAGAGTTTCTGTCACAGACTAGCTTTGGCAAAATGGCTGCCATGTCTCCAGTACTCTCCAGAAAGAGAGAAGGTTTCCCAGCCTGAAGAAGGGAAAGAATCAAAGGCTTCAAAGGTTCAAAACATAAGTAGTCCTCCTTGCTGCCTGTTGCCTGACAGGAGTTTATGGAAACTTCACACAGCACTAACAAGATTAGATATGGAGTGCATGTAAACTTTGCCTCTGTTCTCAGAGAACAGCCTGATGGGACACAGGTCAGAGAAATGACTCTTGGAACAAGTCGACAGAACATCTAGGTGTGAAGGATAATTTGAGGGGAGGAGCTGAGGGAGCCATACCCTTTCATAGGGTGAGTCTTTTTTAATAATACAATTAATGACGTATTTATTTATTTATTTATTAGAGACGAGACAGGCCTCGCTATCTTGCCTAGGCTGGCTCCAACACTCCATCCTCTTGCCTCCACCTTGTCTCTGCACCTCAATAATGCTATGGTTTGTAAAACGGGCCCAAAGGAGCCCATGGGAGGAGGAGACAGAATGCCTAAACCTGACAGGACTACAACTTACGGACCAGACATCAACATCAGAGGCCTGCAGAACCACATAGACCAGCAGGGATTGAAAGCATAGCAGGCCAGAGCTCCCAGATGGCCAGCTGGTTCCCAGAAGATTCACTTTTAGCTCATTCTTATTACATCTTATCTTTTTGCTTCCCTCTCTTTCTCTCCTTCTTTCTTACTAATAAATTTTCCAAAAAGATGGCAAGAGAAGATAAAGAAGAATATTTCAAAGTGAAATTATCCCAAAGAGAATAAGATCTCAATAAAAACACAGTTGTTTGGCTCTTTCTTTCTTTTTTTTTTTTTCTTTTCTTTTCTTTCTTTCTTTCTTTCTTTCTTTCTTTCTTTCTTTCTTTCTTTCTTAAGTATTTAAAGGCAGGTTTATTGGGAGGAGCTCTCAGTGGTTCACTGGTGACAAAGAAAGAATGGGCCAGAGAAGTCACCATGCAGTGGAAGACAGAAAAATGTGGGAGAGTGTGCGAGCAGAGAGAAGAGAGACAGAGAGAGGGAAAAGGAGAGGGAGAGAGGGCAAGGGTGGGAGAAACACAGAATGAAGAGAGCCGAATATTGGGCTCTTAAGCTGAGTTAAATAAAACCAGTGACAGAGAAAGCAAGCCATAGGCCTACAGCTCTTCATGTGGAAATTTTTAGGCCAGTGTGATATGCACAGACACATGCATGACTGAATGAGTGTGCTTTTCATAGTGTGACAGGCCTGAGAGGCAGACAGACCTAGCTCATGCACTTAATAGTGGATGACCTTGGGCAAGTTCCTGGGTCTGAGGGTCTACTTCTGTAACCAAGAACAA
This sequence comes from Psammomys obesus, assembly GCF_907164565.1. Taxonomy (NCBI): domain Eukaryota; kingdom Metazoa; phylum Chordata; class Mammalia; order Rodentia; family Muridae; genus Psammomys; species Psammomys obesus. The sequence goes on from NW_026587759.1 coordinate 6,027,218, forward strand.
GAGCAGACCTGTAAATATCGTAATGACTAAACGAGACACAAATCAACCCATTCAACGTTTAGTAAATACTATTTATCTTCATCAACACCAGCGTGGTCATCATAATGACTATAATTACTAAATAACAAGCTCTTCTTGCCACTGTGTGTATACATTTTAACAGTCATTCTGAACTTCTGATTGGCAGAACATAATTACCTGTTGTACGTCTTTCACATCCAGTTCCTATTACTGCCCTTAGAGGCTATAAGGGGATGCTCCTGGACAGGCTGTCAGCGTTGGTATTTAATGTGAAGTAGCGTGCTTGCATGTGAGCGTGTGTGTGTGCTCGAGTGCAATCGTGCGTGTGTTCGTGCGTGTGAATGTGTGCGTCCTGGATTTCTTTTGTTGCTGTGATAAGGCTCTCTGACTAAATGCACCTGAGGGGAGGAGAAGCTTACTTCATCTTACATGTAGCAGTCCATTAGAGAAGTCAGGGCAGGAACTTGGAGCAGAGCCCGTGGAGAGGTGGCGCTTCCTAGCTGACTTGCACACGAATGCTTAGATAACTAACTTTCTTTCATAGCCCAGGACCACCTGCATGGGTAATGGTGCCACCCACAACTGGCCTGGGCATCTTACCTCAATTAACAATGCAGGCAATCAATTTCCTATGATATGTCCAAAGGTCAGTCTGATCTGGGCAGTCCATCAACTGAGAGTCTGTTCTCAGCTGTCTCTAAGCTGTGTCAAGGTGACAGTTAAAGCTAACTAGGAAAACACATATGCACATATTGGGTTTGGGAGCATATGTTATACTGTAGTGCAAGCTGGCTTTAAACTGCAGTAAAACTCCTGCATTGCCTCCTGAGGACTGGAAGTACAGGCATGAGCCACTATTTTTGACTATATTTTAATTTATATATGGAAATATATGTACATTTGTATGTGTACAATAATTTATAAATGCAAATTATATATGTAAATGTATATAAAATTTTTATTTATATATGTTTGTTTGTTTATCTTTGAAAATGTGCTCTCAGAAAAGGTTATGCATCTCTAGATTTGAGGGCAGTCAAAGTAACGTTCCTTATGATCTAGGATCACAATTTACACCTTGAATGAAGAAAGCGCATCCTCCAGGCTCATTGTCCCTCAGTCAGGCGGAAGTGTGCTGAGCAGTGCAGAGGTTCACAGAGGCTCCCTCTTTGCACTTGGAGGTACAGCATGTCTTCACCCTAATACTCACTGAAGAGCTCTGCTTGATGCATGCCACTTGGCCAGGGCTCCTGCAGAACTGGTCACAAAGTAGGTTCATTATGGAGCAGCCATTTTCTTTTTTGAACTTTAATTAGTTAATTTAGGGGAGGGGGACTGAGACCGTGTCTTGCTATACCTAGGCTGTCTTCAAATTTACTATCATTTTGCCTCAGTTTCCAATGTGCTGGTTAACTGGTATGTGCCACCATGCCAGGCTGAACACATTCCTGTCACAATAACCAAGTGTTTACTGTGGTAGCAATCCATATAAATGGCAAATTTTCTGGAGCTAACTTCTGGTTCAAGTGATTCACTAAACTTCGGGCCCAAGCATCTCATACCTCTTACTCAAGAGTGAGAGAGAAAGAGAGGAGAGAGAGAGATAGTGGTCAGGCTGGGTGGCATGTTGGCTCTGGGAAGGAAAGGGAAGCAGATCTCCATGAGTTTGAGGCCGGCCTGGTCTTCGAAGTGAGCTCAGGCTAGGCAGGGCTACATAGAAAGACTGTTTCTCAAATAAACCAAAGCAGACGTGGTGGTGCAGGAGCATGCCTTTAATCAAAGCACTTGGCAGGCAAAGGCAGTGAGTCCAGGATAGCCAGTGCTACACAAAGAAACCTTGTCTCAAACCAAACCAAACCAAACCAAACCAAACAAAAAACCCACAAAAACAAACAAAAACCAAAAAATAAAACCCAACACCCCAAACACAAAAAACAAAACCAAAAAGCCTGAAGGAGTGCCTGCCCTTGGCAATGAAACCCAGTCATTGTTCCTAGCGGTTGTGCTATGTTTGGCGGTGGTGACATAAACAGAAACCCATTTCTAGGTGGCTCCGTAAAGCATATACTCTTTTGATGCAGTCAGTTCATCTAAACTGCGAGAATAATGCTTGGTGTTGTGCTAGTCTGCCTCGAGGTATTGCAGAAAGGTAAAGATTTCATGTGGAAGAGCAAAGTCCATGCGAATACTGTAACTGTTGTTAAGCTAGCACTGGTTTTAGTCATAAGGCGAACGGTTTATTGTTCAATGACAGCCATTTCCATATTAATGCAACCTGTAGCTAAGAGCATAATGACAATGGTCTTCCAAATTTATTCAAGATTCATTTCAATCTCTGAGTTTTCATCCCTAGATCTTGAAAAATATTTTCCTATTCCCTTAGAAGGTAAATTCTCCCCTGAGACACATTTAGTTAGAAGCAGGCTTGACTTGACCATATGAGGAAGCATGAATGAACCTGGCCAGATGTCAGTAATTTAGGCCTGCCCTAATTTACATAGGTCTCTTCTTTTAGCTAAGTACCTTGCTAAAAGGAAAAGTAGTGCGCAGATCAACACTTAGCAACTATTCCAGTAGGCGAACTGTATTCATGTAGCCATTAGGAACAAACACTCTGTCATATGCTGATAGTCTGTCCAATATTTCATGTGTTCTTCAGAACTCATTTGGAAATGCAGATCTAGTGAATCATTCTACAATCAGGATCATTTAAATTATGTATCCCTGTAAAATCATATAATGTATGCATACCTGAAGAAGCTTCAACACTAAAGACAACTTGGACTTCTGAAGACAGGGGAAAATTTGTTTTTATATTACTGGATTTTCTGCAGGATCTGTGAAATTGCTAAGGAGACTGCAAGCAAGTGCCTCTGAACCAGGATGAGGGCCAGCTCTAGACTCTGGCCTGACTGCGTGAATCCCAGAGGAGATCTAGGAATATCTTGGTTCTGGACAGGTAACCGGGTTGTCATCATCGTCATTTGGTGAGTCTCTCACTTGATGATGATTTCTTTCTACTCAGGGCTCCAGGACCACCCATTACCTTCCTGGGTCAGGATGTATCTTATTCAACAAGACACTCATTGAAAAGCACAAAGATAGTCCCCACATGAAAGATAGCTCCAGAGTGCCCTGGAATTCCTCTTTTGACTTTGTTTCTGTCATTTTTCATTTTTGGTTTTTCAAGACAGGGTCTATCTGTGTAGCCCTGGCTGTCCTGGATTTACTTTGTAGACCAGTCTGGCCTGGAAGCCACGGAAATCTGCCTGTTTCTGCTCCCCCAAGTGCTGGGATTGCAGGCGTGCACTACCGTACCTGGCATCCTGTCCAGTTTTACGAGATTGAAATAGTTTTCAAAGTTTCTTTTAGGAGAACATCTGAAAGCTACCACTCTGGCTTGTATTGCACCCTGCCTGTTGATGGGGACTGGAAAGAGGGATATTGCTTCCCTATTATGCCCTGATAGTTCAAACCCAAATGGTGCCATTTGTGCTAAGAGTCAAGTATCGGAATGTTAGGGGAACAGATAAACAGATAAACAGACAAATTTTTCCTGGAAAAGTGAGATTCGTAGTTGTGAACTGGAAAGAGCCCAGGCAACCAAATCATGGTAATAAGGAAGTCCCCTTTTCTTACACCCTACAAGAAAAATGGCCTGAAGTAACCTGACGAAAGTTATCTACTTTTGCTATATGACCATTTCCTTCTTCCTGTCCTACAAACCCAGCTGTTCTATGCCTAGTCAAGCATGCTTTCTATTGTACTCTAGAATCTCAAATAAAAAACAGCTAGAATGTTAATGTAAATTGATTGTATTTTTTTTTTCTTTTTGCACAAACAACAGGTTCCTGGAGAACACAGCAAGAAAACCCCCACTTGCAAAATGAGCAAAGAGGCTTTGGAATGAAACCTCCCTTATCGTTCTTTTTGATCTTGAACTCGTAGCCTCTGGAACTGTGTGACGCTCTCTGCTGTGGAGACTACCCGGCCTGTGGTATTTGTTACAGCCCAAGGTGACAAGTACATACCACAGTATTCTAAGAGAATGCCTCTCATGAGCTGCTGGAGACATTAATGGAAGAATGTGGACTGACCTCCATCTACAGTTAAGCTCATCAGCCTTCTCCTGAAAAGAAGAAAGCTCCTGGGATAAAGAACGTGATCTCTAACACAAAGGGCAAAGACTCTGTACTCTGTTCCAGGACTGTGCTGCTCCTCTGTCCCAAGCTCTCTCTAAGGTTGCAAAAATGGGGCTCTTGTTTGGTCCTGTGCACTAGTCACCACTCGTCTGGCTAGCCGATGGCCAGCAGCACTGTCTTGAGTTAGAGTCCCTTTATCTAATTCTCCCTAAAGGTCAAAGAATATATGTCCAGATGCTTTAGAATTTATCCAAGGATCTGCTCCAGGTCACTTAATCAGAATGTTTGTGATGTAGGTTCTCAAAGTCTTTATTACCTAAGTAAAATTACTACTTTTTACCATCTGACCAGCTGCTTAATCACATTTCATAATAACGACTAGATACAAATTTGTTGGATGATTTTCACCAATGCGCTTGTTGTTGTACTCAGCATTTTTAGTCATCTTATCATTGAATGCTGGCTACAAATTAATGAACTAATGATAATGATCTCCATTTTTCAGATGAGAAAACAGGATTAGATAAGCTAAGAAATAGGTCAAAGGTCACACTTTAAAATGAACCTGGGCTTCAAATTCACTCTGAAAGCATCAAGCACTATAAATTTGGATTAAGTAAAAATAATGACCCAGAACAAGTCAGTTTTCAAACACCAGACGATGAATATAATCAGTTATTTTTAAAATATTCTATACAACACTCTCAAAATTTCAAAGGCTAACCTACTGTTAGTTCATAAATCTTGACCCACTAGCCCATTCCCAGGTTGCTTAGGCACTTGTGATATGATCATTGGTCTCTGCACACAGGGGCCTGGGATAAAAGGACCCCTGCCTCTTTAACTCTCTCTTTCTCTCTTGCCCTAGCTGTTTTGTTCTCTCTCTCCCTACCTCTGTACCTCTGTCTCTTTCTATCTCTGCCCTCATGACTCATTCAGACCTTAACTCTCTTCTGCTTCTCTTCCCCTGAATAAACTCTTTCATAGAATATCTGTTGTGTGAATCATTTTAAAAATACTAACACCTGAAAGCTTCAGTGTCCAGTCATCAGCAATTGAAATATATCATGGTCCTGTTTCTAACTTCTCTTATCTCTTACACTTTTATTTTTTCTTTCTCTTCCTTCCTTTCTTTTCTTTTTAATTTCAGTTTGGGGTCTTCAACTTCCTTTTAAAAATTGGGCAGTCATGCCTGTACAAGCTTGGAGCGTCACTCCAACCTCTAAGCTCCTCCCTAAAAGGAAAACAGAAGGCTGCTCCAAGTTGTGCATCATCTCACAGGCCCATGGGGAACTGGAGGAGTAGATAGAACCCTCCCAAACGTGTACAACATTTGGCAAAGGTTCCAAAGACCTAGCTCAAAGGTGTTCCCAATTAATAAGTGCTAGACTCTTTCTCCGGATTCATTGACCAACTACACTGAACAATGCAATACCCGCTGTTGGCTCTCAACACAACATTGCCCCAACCATTAACAAACACGCTTGGAAAAATCCAAACAGGATGCTAGAGGGCTGGACGCCCAGGACACTGCCACGGTTGTCTGTAATGAATAGCTATCAAATCTGCCTCCGGCTTTCAGAATCCTTTATTGGAAAGGTGATTGCACAAAGAGCAGACACTTGGCTTTCTTCAACACAACAAACCAGAATTGGGTTAAGGACACTTTTCTCCACGGTCACCCAAGGTTCAGCGCTTTCACTACGGCCACATTAATTTAGCCTCAAAGTGGTGCGATGATTTCACGCGCCATTTGCAACACTTGTTTTTGTTTTATTAACTCATTCTTCCTGGGTCTCATTTAAAAGATTGGCAACTTAAAAAAAAAAATCAGCATGTCACTCCCCTGTCGGGTATTAAAATATCTAAGCGCACCCAAGACAAAACAACAAAAAAAAGATTAAAAGAGAAAAAAAATATCTGTTCAGTATGTTTGGTAACTAATCTTGCCAGAGCAAGAGGCTGCTCGGATCTGAGGAAACACACGGGCTGAAAGCGTCAGCCTAAGCCCTGGAAACGGGGTTGGCGTGTGGCCTCTCCCCCCCGTGGATCCCGGACGTCACCGCGCTGGCCTGCGCGCCGCGCTGATGGCCCCGGGGTCTCGCTGACCGCCGGCCCCGGGAGCGGCGCTGGCGACCGGCACGTAGCGAGCCTGACTCAGCGCTGAGTCACCGCGCTCCGCGGACCCCGCTCCGCCCTGCCCCGGCCGCAGAGCTCCGTGCGCGCCGAGCCCTCCGCCGCACACCGTCTCCGCGCTTCCCGGAGCAGGGCGCGTTTCACAGCGTCCCGACCAAGCCCAGCATTAACTGTCTGCGTTGTTTTCTTTGCCTTTAAGGGCTAAGTCTAAAGTCTAGGGATCAAATTCTTCCATCTGAAGCTTGTTGGAACAAATCCCTGGCTTTGTCCTTGAATAGTGACTTTGAGATGACCTACGTTTGCAGTGTTTTTTTTTTTTTTTTTTTTTTTTTCACTTCTGCAGTTCCAAACTTCTGCCTTATTTTTGCCCTTCGTTTCATAAGGTTATCTGTTCAGTATGTTTGGTAACTAATCTTGTCACAACCCCACACTGTGGTGACGCAAGTCAGGTTGGAATCTGGAATCTGGCATGGCGTGCAGGCAGTGACTTACTGTAAGAAACCAGGGCCTTCATCTCGATGTCCTATCTGTCATCTCAGGCGTTGATTGGCTGTCTTGCCCTTTGAGAGGTCCTGAGGATTTAGCTGGCATGTTGAAATCTGTCTTCACAGTGGCCGCATTCATTGCTTCCTCCTTGGAGTTTAAAATGAAGACAATGATAGCTAAGCATTTCTCCAAGTGTAGCCTGTACCTCCTGTCCCAGAAGCACGAGGAGTTCACTCCAAATTGGAGATGCAAAATGTCCCGGATAAAACTAGAACACCCCCACCACCACCCCCGCCAGTGACTCTTGGGTACTTGGGATCTGAAAATTCTGCCATAGCACAGGCCGCTCTCCTGAAATGGAATTCTGGTGGAAAGCAACTGAATTTCTAAGTTTGGTCTTTTTTGCGTTTACTTTGCCTGCATACTCTACTGAGATTGATTTCTTTTTATCTATAATTTTAGTTAAATAATAAAATCAAGGTTGAGAATATAGCTTGGGTGGAGTTCTTGCTTGGCATACAGGACTCTCTGAGTTTGGCCCCCTGTACTGCAAATAAGTGAATGAATAAATAAATATTAGGTAATTTCTGTTATTTTAGAGAACAATGTTGCCCCCAACAGATTTAGTATTGGAATTACCTACAGAAGCTTGAGAAACTACTTCCTGGGTCAGATGCTGGGCCTAAAGAAACGCTACCTCTGAGCTGGTCTTGTGACACATACCTTTAGCCCCAGCGTTCAGGGAGGCAGAGGCAGGCAGACCACTGAGAGTTCAAGGCCAGCCTGGTCTACAAAGGGAGTCCAGGAAAGCCAACTCTACCCGTCTTGTTTAAAAAAATAAAATAAAATACTTGAATGTAAAGGACATTATGTGTTTTGAAGGTCTCTGAGTCAATCTGTGAAATTGTAAACATCCCTGTTCCCAGTGGCAACATAAATTCACCAGCTCCAGGCCAGCTGGCCTGTTGGCTTTGGTATTCTTACTCGTCTTTCTGTTTGGAATATTGGAAAAGTAAACTACAAGGTGGCCACATAAAATATTAGTGTACATTACAGTGGTCAGGTACTTTATTTAGAAAACAAGTGGGAAGCTTAGTGTTCTAAGTGGTGCCACCGTTGCCATGGTGCGGATGGGAACAAAGGCCTGGTGCCCCGACCACAGCTCTGTTGTGCAACTGTAACCTCAGCATGATGCCGGATGTTTTCTTTCCATGGCTAACCTTTCCAACTTCATCTTTGCTAGCTAGCATTGTGGCAAACCCCCTGACAACCCCTTCACTTGCCAGCTGTCTTATGCCCTTGTTTGTCCAAGTGGAGTCCTGGGACCAGCACCACAGGTTAGGTCACAAGGAGCGCAGACTAGGAGCTGGTGATGAGGCAAAGTTGGTAGCGTGCTAGGCTTCTTCCTCCATCCCAGCAGTGGCCATGGATCGCTGATTGTCCTTGGCCTAGAGCTGTGCTATTCCAGTCTGTGAGATTTTGATCACATGGCTTTGCTCTGTTTGTCTCCCTACCACGATATTGTTCAGGCTATTTCATTGGAGGCGCCAAGTTCCAAATTGCCAGGCGTGACTGCATATCCTGGAGTACTGTAGAAACCAGGAAAGTAAAGAGGGACCATTTCTGGGGTAGGGGCAGGGGCAGGAGCAGGGGAACAATAGAGAGAGAGAGAGAGAGAGAGAGAGAGAGAGAGAGATGATGATGATGGAGAAATGGGGAAAGGTGTGGGCTCTAATTAAGGAAGAGGAGGGAGATAAATAATAGAAGGATAGAGGAGAATAAGATAACAGTGAGACTGTCTGAATCATGCTATTAACTGCCTTAAAAGAAACCCATAATACCTGTTAGTCCATGTATAAATATCATACATAGTTTAATGAAATTTCGTCACCTGCACTAACAATGCTCCCTACAGGAGCCAAAGAGCAGCTAATAAAAAACCAAATAGCAGTCATGAGAAGCCTTCTGTTGAGTTGTTGGCCAGGGTTGTCCAAGAGACTTTCCCAACATTTAGACTATTGCTATTGTTCTTGATTGCCTCACAAAGGTGGAAGATAAATTCCTATTTCTGAAGACACCAGGTACTTTAGACATAGATGCGAATGACCCCTGAACTGAAACTGACCTGGATGCCTCCTCCCTGACAACTAGCTTTCATGGTACCAGAAGGAGTCATGCAAGCTTCCACAGGAGGGAAGCGCCAAAAGTCCGACCAAGCTATAATTCCTACAAACAACAATGACCATGCGGCAAATTAACCCTAAGGGTACAGTAGGGCTTACACACTTTGTCAGTAACCAACACGTCTCTAACATGGCTGAACAATAGGGAAATCATGCCTGGGACTGGAAACCTATGTAACTACTCAGGGATAGTGAAATTATGGAGCTTGGAAGAGAACCTACAATTGCCACTTTACTAAACCAGCATAATCTCTAATTAAATTCTAAATATTTGTTGTTATGGCCACGGATAAGTGCAGTTTTCACCCCTCATCATGCACACTTCTTTTTGCAACAGAGACTGTTACAGAAAACCACAACCAATCAAAATGCAGAGTAGTGTAGTCTAGTTCCAATGAACACTCCCGACCTAAGACGCAGGGAACATCGGAGAAAAGATTGTAAGAGCCAAAGGATCACAGTTTACTATGAGACTATGTCTCCTACTAATGTCAGAAGCTACAGCCATCAAGTCTGGCCCAGGATGATTGCCTAAACACAGGCTGAAGAAGGATACCGGTAGCTGGACATTCCAAGGGCTGGGGCCTCAACCCTGCAAAAGAGCTACAGGCAGCCCAGGAGTGCTGAGCATGAGAGAAACAGTTTTTTTCCAGGGAAGAGCACCCCAACTGGTTATCCAATGGGCTGGGGGGATGGCTCAATGGTTAAGAATTGGGTTAGAGGCCTAAGGTCCATGTCTTTTTCTTTTTAAATGGTATTTATTAGACCTTAGGCCTCTAACTCAATTCTGTCCTGATAGATGTTTTTGCTTGTTTTGTTTTTCTTTTTTGGTCTTTTTTGAGACAGGATTTCTCTGTGTAGCCCTGGATGTCCTATGTGTCATGCTGTAGACCAGGCTGGACTCAAATCCACATAGATCTGCCTGTTTCTGCCTCCGAAGTGCTCAGAACAAAGGCATGTGCTACCACAACCCAGTTTTTTTTTTTTTTTTTTTTTTTTTTCCCAAGGCAGGCTTTCTCTGTATAGCCTTAGCTGTCTTAGACTCTCTCTGTAGACAGGCTGACCTCAAGCCCACAGAGATCTACCTGCCTCTGCCTCCCCAAGTGCTAGGATTATAGGTGTGCACCACGGTGCTCAACTCACCACCTAGTTTTGATAGATAGTTTTTCTTATGTCACATTTTTTTTTGTTTTGCTGAATATTTGGAGGAAATTACTTAATTTGTATCTTTTAATAATATTTATGTTTTCATTTGGGCTATTGTATTTTAGGTATATTAAGACTTTATCATTAAAGTTTTCATAACATTCTATCTGCTTAAATATATCTTTCACAGTTATTAGACCATAGAAAAAAAGAGGCTCTTTGTTGTTTGTACCTGTTTCTATGCGTTAAGTTTTCTATTGGTGCACTTGGCAGGTTTTTGACAAATGCCTAGGGATAATTGCAGTTGTGTTTACTTATTTATTTGTGTTTGAGATGATCTCATGCAGCTTCAGCTAACCTCAAGCATACAATTCTCCTGCATCAGCCTCCCAAGTGCTGGCGTAGATGTCACGACTGTTACATGCTGAGAGAGAGAGAGAGAGAGACAGACAGACAGACAGACAGACAGAGAGGAGAGCATAAGCCAGCTATGGTGTTGCACAGTTATAATCCCAGTATTTGGGAAGAAAGACAATTGCAAGTTTGAGATCAGCTTTAGCTATACAGTGAGACCCTGCCTCAAAAAAAAAAAAAATGCTAGTTAGAGAGGGATAGATTTAGGATAAGTAGGCTTCTACTTCTAAGAGCAGAGTGATTTGACTTTGAGAGGTCAATCCCTGAAGTTAGCAGCTATCACTGTCCCCTTCATGTGTTTTTAATACCTTAGAACAGACCCATCAGATTTCCTGCAGAAACCAGGCCCTCATATTCAGTGTGTTTAATGAGTGGGAGGGAATAGAGGGGGAGATGTAGTTCCCTGTTCCCTGTGTGCCTTCAATTTATTTGGATCATTTTATTGTACTTCTTCTGCTACTTTTTCCACAGAGCAGGCTCTGAGAAGAAGGTCACTCTGAAACTGCAGATGTCTGCTGTACTTCATGGTCTTGTGTGTCAACTTAACACAAGTTTGAGTCATCAGTGAGGAAGGAACCACAGTTGAGGAAATGCCTCCATGAGATCCAGGTGTAAGGCATTTTCTCAGTTAGTGATCAATGGGGGAGGCCCTAGGCCATGGGGGATGATGCTAGCCCTGGGTTCTGTAAGAAAGCAGGCTGTGCAAGCCATGTGAGCAAGCCTGTAAGCAGCACCCCTCAGTGGCCTCTGCATCAGCTCCTGCCTCTGGGTTCCTGCGCTGCTTGAGTTCCTATCCTTATTTCTTCCAATGATGGACTATGATCTGGAAGCATAAGCTAAAAAAAAAAAAAAAATAAACCCTTTCTTCCCCAAACTTGCTTTTTGGTCATGGTGTTTCATTACAGCAATAGAAATTCTGACTAAGACATCTGCCTCCTGCCTTTTCTTAGGAGGCACACAAATAGAGATTCCTGCCTTTGCACAGAGCTCCTGGTTCTCCCTCTCTTGGATAGAGCCTTGGGGTCTCTAGTAAAGTAAACAAGCAAAACCCATTCCCAGGCTCACATACACCAGGTCTGAGTAACAGTAATGGGGACTCAGGGAGGAGGTGACTGTACAGACTGAATAGAAAGGGAACCTTATGTGAGGGAGAAGATGAAATAAAAAATGTCCTCCAGACCCGAGCCTGAATGACTCCAGGATTTCAGGTTATCTGTTACAGTGAAGGAAAGTCTGGCGTCTGTCTTCATTTTCTTTATCAGATACAATATTATATGCCACCCTGAAGAAACACTGTCAAAGAGCCCATTTTACAGAGATGTCACTAAAAACAACCAGGCTAGATTATAGTCAAATAATAGGTAAGTATATATATGAATACATTTTAGTTTAGAAAAGTTAAGGTTCATAGCACAGGCCTATCTAAAGCATAAGCTAAAGGCCTATTTGCTTTTACCAATTTCTGAAGGCAGTTAATAGACAGGTAACTAAAAAAAAAACAAACCAAACAGCAATATAATGGTAAAAATTTTGGATTTCCATTCAATCAAGTATCCTTTTATTTGTTTGTTTGTTTATTACAGTTTATTCACTTTTTATCCCAGGTATGGCTCCCTCCCTCATCTCCTCTGAATCCCACCTACTCTCTATCTTCTCCCTCTGTGGCCCTCCCCTAGACCACTGATAGGGGAGGTCCTCCTCCCCTTCTATTTGACCCTAGCCTATCAGATATCATCAGGACTGGCTGCATTGTTTTCCTCTGTGGCCTGTCAAGGCTGCACCCCAAAGGAGAAGATGATCAAAGAGTCAGCCACTGAGTTCATGCCAGAGACAGCCCTGCTCCCCTTGCCAAGGCACCCACTTGGAGATTGAGCAGCCATGGGCTACATCTCTGCTGGGGTTCTGTGTGAACCATGCATGGTCTTTAGTGGGAGTATCAGTCTCAGAAAAGACCCCTGGGCCCAGATTTTTTGGCTCTGCTGGTCTCCTTTTAGAGCTTCTGTCCCCTCCAGACAGAAGCTCTCTCCCCTTTCTTCCATAAGATTCCCTGCACTCTGCCCAAAGTTTGGCTATGAATCTCAGCATCTGATACCCTGATCAGTAGAGGTTTTCAGAGGCCCTCTGTGGTAGGCTCCTGTCCTGTTCCCTGTTTTTTTCTGCTGATGTCTATCCTGTTTGCCCTTCTGAATGAAGATTGAGCATCTTCCCTAGGGTCCTCCTTCTTGTTCAGCTTCTTTAGGAGTACAGATTTTAATGTTTATCCCATGTCATATGTCTAATATCCACGTATAAGTGAGTATATGCCATGTGTCTTTCTGCTTCTGGGTTACCTCATTCATGCTGATCTTTTCTAGATCGATCCATTTACCTGCAAATTTCATGATTTCCTTTTTAATACCTGAGTAGCATTCCAATGTGTAAATGTACCACAATTTCTGTACCCATTCCTCAGTTGAGGGACATCTATGTTGCTTCCAGATTTTAGCTATTACAAATAAAGCTGCTATGAACGTGGTTGAGCAAATGTCCTTGTTGTATAGTTGAGCATATTTAGGATATATGCCCAGGAGTGGTATACCTGGATCTTGAGGTAGCACTATTCCCAATTTTCTGAGAAAGTGCCAGATTGGTTTCCAAAGCGTCAACCACGTATCTTAATCTTCTAACTGTAAAAGCAAAATTTCAAACATACAGTCTCTCTCTTGCCACATCTAAAGACAGTTGCAAAGAATGACAATTATACCAAGGGCTCTTACCAAGGCTCACAACCGTTCCGAAATACTGTGACTCACACAGCTCACTTGCTATTAATAGAAGAGTCTGATGACTAACTTTGTATCTTTAGAATCTAGTGGGAATTTTCAAATCTGCAATACCTATGCTGGTCCTTTATTCTTCCTTCACCTTAAAACAGATTCGGGATCAGGCAATAACTATTTGAAAATATCGAGGGTTATTTTTTTGGTTGTTTTTGTTTTTTGACACCAGGTTTCTCTGTGTAGCTCTCCTAGAACTTACTCTGTAGACCAGACTGGCCATGAACTCAGAGATTAAGATGTGACTTATATACAGTAAATTTTAAGGTCATTTGACAACTGCTTCCTGCCCACAGTCATGCACGTAGTTATCTCATAATCATAACACAAAGGCATCCCTCCATTGCTCAAGCCCCCCCCCCACTTTGGCCCATGAAAATCATTCATCTATTTTGTCTTCATAGTTTTGTCCCTTTCAGAATGTTTTGTGAATGTTATCAGGCATAAGGAGCTTTTTGAATTGTCCTCTTTAATTTAGTATAGTGCATTTGAGATGCTTCAACATTCATCAGTTAAGACTGCTGCTAGCATTCTACTGAGAAAGATATCTCAGTAGCCTATTAAATATCAATGATTCTATCTTATAGACAAAACCGATTTGTTACACAATTTTGTATTTATTAAGAAAAGGAATCCTGGGCCTAATGGCACACATCCTTAATTCCAGTACTTGGGAGGTAGAAGCAGGCAGACCTCGGAGGTGAAGGGCAGAGTCTACAGAGTGAATTCCAGGACAGCCAGAACAGCATAGTGAGATCCTGTCTAAAAACAAAACCCCAAATGAACATCATCATCAACAACAACCCTCCTCCCAAACCCAAAAAGAAATAAAGAGAAAAATAAAATTAATTTACATACATCACCTCTTGACTTTAGATTTATCTGAACATATATTAAACATTTCAAGAACCACTTGGTCACGTACTTTAGGAAACAGTGGATATTTGTTCATTCAGCTTAAAAAAAATTGTGGTATACATTTGAATCATGTGGTCCCAAAGATTTTATTTTTCCACCTAAAGGGAACAGAGCACACAGGGAGATCTTTGCTGACATCAGGTAATAATTTGCTTTATCAAAATATTCTGAAGTGGCTTGTTTCCACTTAAACCCTACTAATCTTCTACCCCATGGAGGCAACAGGTGGCTTAGAAAATAGCCAGTAGAAAGATAATTCTTGCCCTTCAGGATGGGCGCCAATGGAAAAAAGTGACCTGAAATACAGACCTCAGGCCTGACATGATGAAAATCTAATCACAGCTGCTGTCTCTTAGAGCTGTCACTCATCGTGTTTTAATTTCACAGTTTTGATTTAATCTTTTCTAAATACAGCACTGGATAAATACAGAACAAGATAAGAGTTCCCAGAAAAGAAGCCAGGTTGGTACTGGCCCTATCCTGCCAGTCCCCAGTCCTCTGGGCTTTATTTTCTGTGGAAACTGCATCTCCAGGGCTCAGTTTTTATGCTCCGGGGGACAGAGCTTATCTATTAGCTTGTAAGCCTAACAGGAATCCCTGAGGGAGTCAGCTGGTATGCCTGCCCTGGTCATGCTAACTTGTAATGTACGCCACACTCCAGAAAAAGAAGAGTGTTTTCAGTGATCTTCCCTTTTTCCAAGGCTGTCATTAGACCTCTTCTCAGGCATGGGGTGTGTTATTTTTATTATGAATCTGTATTATAAAAAACGGGAATACGATGTCTCCGTTCTAAGCGTACAGTGTTGACGGGTGAGTCAATATTTGTAAATTCCAGGTCCCCAGATCTGCATGTTCTTGCCAATGCCCCTTTCCAGTCAATTCTCCCTCCACCCAGTTGTAGGCAATTGACAATTAAAAAAAAAAAAAGAATTGTAGTAGTGATTTTTTTTTGTTACTGTAATAAAATACCTTAACAAAAAGCAACTTATAGACAAAAGTTTTTATGTTGGCTTATAATTCCAGAGAAATAAGAGCCCATCGTAATGGAGAGGGGCTGGTGAGATTCCTCCCCAGGAAGCAGCATTAACAGTTTCCTAAGATCCAAGTGGCAAACAGGCACAAGTTCACTCTGAGGGCCCAATGAGTTTATTGGGCTTCCTTACAGAGCACAGCTGTGGTGTTAATTGAGGGGATGTGCGTGCTATTCCCCTGCCAGCAGGCCATACCTCAAAAGCCTTCATTCGGGAGAGACCAGGGCTTCCCTGTACTCACATAGACCGAGTCGTGGCCCTCAGAACCCCCAGCCTGTATACTCCAGTCCTTCCTTGACGCCATGTGCTATTAAGGCAATGTTACATAAAACAGGTGGCAAGGAACAACTGGATACTGGGGTGAGGGGCTCATGATATCTCCTCACCTTAAACAGTCAAAAGTCCATCTGCGGTGGTCCTTTTGCAAGGAGTTGCAGCTGCACTCCCCAAGAAGGCTGTAGCTTGGATTGGGTGAGGAGAGCACACAAACACAAGGAGACCACACATTCCCAGCCACGCGCGGAGGAGGGCGGAACAGAGCCCGGCCCCAGCGGTGCATTTCCTCCAGCAAGGCTCCGCCTCCTCAGCCAGCAACACCGGCCCGGACAGTGGTCTCTTCAAACCACCGCAGTAGGTTCATTTTGTATTTTCTAGTATTTCTTATAAATACTAGGGCCTGGCTTGTTTGCATGGCCTACACCTTTTAAGACTCATCTGTGTTGTTGCTTGCATCTGTACTCATTCCCTAGCTTCCGCTGTGTTCCATCTTACGCGTTTATCACAGCCTGTTTATCTGATAGTGTGTTAATGAACATTTGGACCATAGCTTTTTGATAATGTGTGAAGGTGCTGCAGACATTTGTGTGTAGTTTATGTAGTTTTCATTTCACTTGGGCAAATACTCAATGAAAAAATGGTTGGTTTTTGTGAGTTAATTTGTTTGTTTATCTGACGTTTCTTGAAGATCAGGATGGATGTCTTTCAAATGCTTGCTGGATGTTATGTGAACTTGACACAAACTAACGTCATATGAGAAGAGGGAACCTCAATTAAGAAAATAATTCCATGATCTGGACCTAGGCCTCCAACAGATATCTAACTGATGAGAAGCTTGGTCTTCGTGTGGGTTTCCTAGCAAGTGGAGCAGAGTCTGTCTCTGACTCTGTTGCCTGCTTTTGGATCACTTTCTCCTGGAGAGGCTGCCTTGTCTGGCCTCAGTGGAAAAGGATATGCTTAGTCCTTATGTGATTTGATGTGCCAGGATGGGTTGGGTGAGTGTTTCCTTTTCTGAGGAGGAGGGGAGTGGGGGAAGGGAGAAAGGGAGAGAGGGTGAGACTGGGGGAAGAGAAAGGAGGGAGCCATGATTAGAATGTAAAATGAATAAACTAATTGATTTTAAAAAACAAAAGAAAAATTGTTTACTTATTCATAAAGCTGCCCACTTTTGGCCTATTGTAAAGACCTCAATATCAACACTTTTAACACCCATGATAAACAGCCCAAACACCACAGTGTTAAATGACCGCAATGTTAAGTCAGTAAGAGTCCACTATAGGATAGGTCAAGGAAGTCTTCATGAAGAACTGACTTCTAAGGCATCTTTGCAACCTTTGGTGGTTAGTTCTTTGAAATGTCTAATGCTTCTGTAATTGTATATATTTTCATTCCACTTATTTTCAATAGTAAAATCTGTTGGAATATGTTTCTGTTGCTTGTAGGTAGGCATGATTTAGAACACAGAAGAACATTTATAAATACATTTAAACAAAGCTGGACTGGAAACTGGATTTCCGTTTTCATGATGTTGGGCAGGGAATATGATGATTTCATTTCCCCTGGAATAAAAATGGATAAACAGGAGCAAAGGTATTTACTTGTACAAATGCAGTTGGGTTGTATGAACTTTTTTGTTTCAATGTAAATGTTTTGTAACCATCTAAAGGCAGTAAATAATTATATTTCTATTTTCCAGACCAAAGCATAGATTTCAACTGTGGTGTAATCCTATGAGCAAGATAATGAAGATGAGACATGACTTGTAATGGGAACTTGTCTCTCCTAAACACAACATCTCTGTGTTGGCCTGCAAAGAGGCCCAGTGCTTGAGAGCACTTGTTCTTCCAGAAGATCCAGTTTTGCCTCCCAGCACCCACATGGTGGCTCACAACCATCTATAACTCCAGTTCCCGGAGATCAGTGCCCATTTTTGACATCTGAGGGCTCTGCATGAACATGGTACACAGACATACATGAAGTCATTCATACATATAAAACAAAATAAGCAAATCTTTTGTTTGTTTGTTTTTTGTTTTTTGTTTTTGTTTGTTTTTTGAGAGCCTTGGCTGTCCTAGACTCACTTTGTAGACTAGGCTAGCCTCGAACTTACAGGGATCTGCCTGCCACCCCATCCTTTAGGCATACACTGCCACACTTGGCAATAAGTTTTAAACAATTAAACACACACACACACAATATGTGTGTATATTCGAAAAAAAATTCACAACAACTGGGTTGTTCAGTAATTCTGGGAGGATTATAACACTAATATGATCATATCAAGTAAACCAGGAAAGTCAAATCACATTATTAGGTACTATAAAGTTTAAAAATTTCAACATTAGGAAGGTTAAAAATTTCAAGTTAAAAAAGAAATCCCTCCCCCTTAATTCTCCTCAAAATTTGGTACATTGGAGCTGGAGAAATGGCTCAGTGGTTAAAAGCACTGCTTGTTCTTCCAGAAGACTTGGGTTCAATTCTCAGCACTCATGATTTAGCCTGGGCTGGCCTCACATTCATGACAATTCTCTTTCCTTATCCTCTCTGTATTGAGATTCTAGGCATGAGCTGGCTGACACCATGTTTTAGGGAATCACATTTTGTCAGAATCACTCAGTTCTCTGGGAAGCTAGATAATGTGAAACAAATATGTGATAATGAAAACCTTTGCTTCCAAGTTTCTTTGTTTTGCTCAGTCTGTGATGATTCAGTGTACCGAGACATGCCAATGGAGAAGTCCAGGCCAGCCAACTCCCTGGGAACTCTTTCATCCACAGGCAAGACAGCCTATGTTTATTCTGCTGCCTGGTGCTGGCAAGGATAATGCCTGTGTTGTTGGAGGAAGGACCTCGATGTCCTCTACAGACATACTCCAAAGCAACACCGAGACAAGCACTCAGCCAAGCAGTTAACATTTAGGACATGGGATTAAAGAGGAAATGTGGCTGTTATTTAACCTTAGTGGGAATTCTGCCCACTCGTCTGTCTGAGTTTCTATACAACCCGGACTACTTTCTGTCATGTTTTTTGAAAACAGAAAACATTTTCCAACCCTTGGCCCACCCTCCCACCTTTGGGCAAGAATTCATGACTACTGTCAGCCATTAGATCCTACTAATGTAGCTGTGCCTTGTGACCAATATGTGTGATAATTTTGCTGAAATACAGCTGTATGTCACCTCTGTGCTCACTGTGAAAGGCCTACACTTCACTCTGTCAGACACAGAAAGAAACACAAATGTAACTAAAAACGTGTTTATTATGTTCAGGTGCTTATAGTCTAACATGCATTTTGAAAATTGATGGTCAATAAACTAATACAATGTTTCTTTTTATCATTAAACTCAAAACAGGAAGTATGTGAAAAATACAGATTTTTTTTTAGGGCTTGTTATTCCTATATTACAAAACGAAATTCAGTGTATATATAAAACTGGCTGAAGAGATGGCTCAGTGCTTAAGATGTCTGTGCTGCTCTTCCAGAGGACCTGAGTTTCATTCCCAGCACCCTCTACAGGTGGCTCACGCCACAAACACCTGTAACTCTAGCTTCAGCATATTTGGGAGCCTGCATTCACACACACACACACACACACACACACACACACACACACACACACACACGTTCACGTGCAATTATGTAAATGATAACTTAGTTTTTAGGATCTTGGAAATGGGGAGAAAGCTTTACTTTTCCTGAGTTAATTTAAGTAACATATAAGCTGCAATCTAAGTAGTTAATAGTCAATGAAACTTAAGAATTAAAATGCTTTTATGGTTTGCATATACTTGCTCAGTCTAAACCATTTTTACAATATTTATTCTTTTCTCTATGTGTATATGCCTCATGTGTGTGGGTGGTGGGTAGCAAGATTTAGAGCACTTGTAAGCTACCTGATATGGTGCTGTGAAGCTAGCTCCTGTTCTCTGGAAGAACCAGAAGCACTGCTAACTGCTGGGGCACCTCTTTAGCCACAGGTTGTTATTGTTTATGTGTACACGAGTAGGCCATGCTTGCTCAGGTGCTGTAAGAAGCTGGGGGTACAGGCAGTCATGTGTTGCTCCACGTGAGTGCTTGGAACCGAACTCAGGACCTCTGGAAGAGCAGCAAGTGCTCAAAGCTCTGAGCCGCCTCTCTAGCCACTGTCTCTCTGTAGTCTTCGCTGCCCTAGAACTCATGATCCTTCTGCTCAGCTTCCCAAATGCTGGGCTTACAATGCTGTGTTAACCATGTTAGGCTTGGAAGACTTTGAAAATTTCATACACTTGTAATGCCTATATCTCTGAATTGCTTGCCATTAGAAATGGTGACAAACACCTTTTCTCTCTCTCTCATCTCATCAAAAGGTATTTTAAAAGAAACAAACCCATTAGAAACAAAGAATACAGAAAAGGTAGCAAATTCTGGAAACTAAAAGACAAATGCAAACTCATACTGTATTTTAGGGAGGGTTATATTTCTCTGAATATTCTAATTGTAGCTTCTTGATTTTCATCTGTAAGTATGATCTATATTATAATTTCTCTCTTATATGACCTTTTGATTTTCTTGGCTTTACTTTTGAGGTTGTTTCTTTTTTAGGGAAACTGATTGCAAGGGCCGACCTATTTTAATTTCAGACCGAAACAGAGACCAGACTGAGGTGGTTAAGCAGTGCCTTCCTCAGCTCTATGCTACTCTGGTCTCTGGCCTGGCCTTCAGGCCAGCATGCATTCCTGTCTCTCAGACTTCAGCAGTTTGGGTTTCCAGACTCTTAAATCTCCACAGGTAAAGGGAGCCCTTCCTCTAGAGCATCACCGGGAGAACGAGGCCTGCCTCCGAGCCTTTCGCAGGCACTCAGCTCTTAGCCAAGGGTGGGTCTGCTGGACTTCGCCTGGGCACGGGAAGGAGCCTGGACAGATCGAATAACAGTGGGTTTAGAACCTTGTTACGTTTTCACACTTGCATCACTCCTGAAGTGCAGCTTTAGCTCAAAAGGACCTCAGTCCATCAGCATCATAACCAAATTATCCTAGATCGAGCATCCCAGGCTCATGTTGAACTCGATAAATGGTTCCTTCGGTTGAAGAAACACTACAAAATTCAAGGTTCTAATTTTAAAACAGTCTAGGTAAGGGCTACGTTGTGGCTTTAGAAAGGAGACAGGGGATTTTACCTTGGTTCTCAAAGGGTATGTATATATTTCCATATGAATCAGACATAAGGTGATGTGATTCGATGGCATGCTTCAATACCATAAAACATGATTTTCTGAAGTTTATCTTTTAAATGTTGGATTTCATATATTTGTTTAAAGCTTTCTGACCTCCGCATTCCAAGAAGCAAGGTCACCTCTAACAATGCAATATAGTGCTCAATCCCCTTTCTTGCTTTGAGTCTTGGGCCAGAAATGACTGCAATTTTGGTTACTAAAGAAGGAAGTAATCTTCATTATTTCCTTTTTCTTTGTACCGTATCCTTTTATTTTCCTGACCAAAAGTGTTTTGCACCTTAAAAAGTATTAAATGCATTTACTGAAAAAAATTCTTACAGAATGTTAAACAGAAATGAATAGTTCAGTGAACCCCTTTGCGACTGTTGTATACCGATTTTTAGTGCTATCATATTTAACTTGGTATTATCATTACTTTTGTTGGGAGTAAGTGTTGAAGCAGGATCTCATGTTGCCCAGGCTGGTCCCATACCAAGTAGGCAAGAATGACCTTTGAACTCCTGGTTCCCCTGCGTCCACACCCCAGTGATGGGATTACAAGCATACTCTAGCTTCCCATCCATGATAGCTATCTCTTTTCATTGTGACTATGTTTATATCCAAGCTAACACACCTTTAATTCCAGAACTTGGGGACAGAAGCAGGCAGATCTCTGAGTTCAAGGCTAACCTGGTCTCCAGAGCAAATTCCAAGACAACCGGGGCTAAACCGAGAAACCCTGTCTCAACAAAAAAAGAAAAAAAGAAAAGAAAAACCAAGTTAACAGGTAAAAAAACTCATCCTGCATTTTTTTTGGTCAGTGTAAGAGTTCTGTCATAAACACTGTTGCTTGTTTGGAGAACAAGTCTTACTTTGTTTCCCTGGCAGGCCTAATGCTTGTTGTGTGGTCCAGACTGCCTTTGTCCTCACAGCAGTCCTCCTGCTTCGGCATCCCAAGTGCTGGAATTACAAGTGTGCATCATTTTGTCTGGCTCACTTTTAATTTATGACATTGCAACCCTGGTATTTGTAAACAGGAATAAGAAAAAATAATGTTAGCTCTTTCAAAGCTCCCCAAGAAACAAAACATACAAGACAGGGACATTTGTTTTCTTGATTACTGATAGGGAGACTAGAAAGGGCCACAGAAACTTGCCTCGTGCACTATGTGGCTAGAGCAGCCAGCCTGGATCCAAAGCTTCCTCGAGGTAGCAAACAGGAAAATTATTGTGGCAATGGGCCTCTCCTGCCACCGTGCTTATTTCTAGGGAAGAATACACAAAGGAGAATAAATCAACAGTTTGAATGGCATACATAGTCAACTCATAGACCTATAACTTAGCAAAAATGGAGCTGTGGTTAAAAGTGGGACAGCCTTCTCGCTCTCTGAGCACCCTGCCCAGGACTGCTTGTAAGCGTGGTCATGTCGTGTTTGAATGTGAGGCATCTGCACACAGGCCTGTGTCTGAGGGCTCCGTCTCCAGTAACATGCCGAGTTCAGAGGTGGTGGAGCCTTTGGGAACAGGCCTGCCCAGCAGAGCTGAGGCTTAGAAGTGATGGCTGCTTCTGCTTCCTGACATTCTCTCTTCCTCCTGCTGGATGTGACCAGCCACCACGTGGTCCAAATCTTCCCACCGCTGTGGATTCTGTCGTGTCTCCCTGCGACGGTAGGCTGAAACTGTGAGCCAGAAAGACCCCTCTCGTCCTTCAGGTTGCTCTGTCAGGCACAGCGATGAAAAAAGTAACTTATAGACTTGGGAAGAACTCACAGTTCACAAGAGAGGGTGCCCCTTGCTCGTTTTCTCCAGACCATTTTCTTTGCCCAACATGTAGTGCTTTGCAAAATTAAGAGCTGTCATTATAAAGTATATTAAAGTACGCAAACAGTGCAGAGAATAGCACAAGTATATATGTGCTGGACTGGGGATGTAGCTCAGTGGTAGAGCTTAGTATGGCTTAGTATGGGTGAAACATATATAACACTGCCGCGCCCCAGTGTGTGAGTGTGCCTGTGTACACGCTTGTGCATACTAAAGTAGATAAATCTAAACCTTTAAAGGAAGTAATAAAACAGATGCTCTAACGATAAAATGCTCCTCCTAATTTAGGAGATCCCACGATCCATCCTTGGTAGTTTGTAGCTTAACGAAGCATAGGATTCTAATTGAAAATCATTTTACCCTTATGAGAGCTGGTGTAGTTTTCAGTTTAACTAGATTAAGAAATGCCCGGGGCATCAGTGAGACACTCCTTTTGTCAGTAAGGGTTTGTCAGTAAGGGTGTTTCCAGACAGGATTAACTGTGGAGGTAGGCCCACCCTGCATGCGGGTGGCGCCAGCCTCCTGAGCTAGGTCACCAGCTAAATAGAACAAGGAAAAGAAAGCCAGACAAACGCCATTGTTGTCCTTTCTCATAAGCATCTTCTTGAGACCTAGAACAGGGCCTGGCCCCACCTCCATTCCTTTCCTACCTGATGGATTATCCCCTGGGGAGTTAGGCTCAAGTGAACCCTCTTAGGTCACTTAGGGCAGGCATTGTGCCCAGCAGTGAGAACACTAACTAGTGCCTCTCCAAGATGTTTATTTCATCAGTCTGTGGTGTGTGTGTGATGTGCAAATATATGCGCAGGTACACCTGCGCAGGAATGGAGGCTGGAGCTCCTTTCAGGAGCATATGCAGCCTGCTTCTTCCTTCTGTGGAAAACCTTTGTCACAGCACTTTTTCCCTAAGAATGAGTCTTGGCATGAGTCTATTTTTATCCATATGCTATGTGCTCTAACAACCCTTTCCATATGGGACCCATGACCTTCTGCTTCATAAAATGTTATTAGATTACTCTTTCAACGAATTTCTCTAGAGCATTTTTCATGCTCCTTACTATTATTTGAGGACTAGACATGATGAGATAATGTCCCAAATTTAATTTTTTGGAGGGTACGTGGTCAAGATGGGGTTTTTCTGTATAATCCTGACTGTCCGGGAACTCATTATGTAGACCAGGCTGGCCTCAAAGATTCTAAAGGCATGCCCTACCTGTGAAATTAAAAAAAAAAAAAATTATGTTACAGCTCTTTAACTTTTTGATCTACTTCCTAGAAGATTTTCTTACCTTATCTTCAAGCCTTTTAATTTGTTTCTACTATATTTATAATTTCTAGAAACTACTTCATTCTGTTCTTCTAATCCGGTATTCTGTTCTTTTCTATCTGAAAGTTTAAATAATAACATTGTCTCCTCTTTGTATAGTCAGTCTTCTTAGCTGTTTAATGTGTCTTTGTGCTCATCACGGTGGTGCATTCCTGTAATCCCAGCACTCAGGGAGACAGAGGCAGGTAGATCGCTGTGAGTTCCAGGCCAGCCTAGTATACAAAGCAAGTCCAGGAGAGCCAAGGCTACACAGAGAAATCCTGTCTCAAAAAGCAAAACAAAACAAAAGAACTCCTCAAATAACAACAAAACAAAGCAACACTAAAACCAAAAACCAAAACAAAGAGTGTAATGTGTCCTCGTTTGGGTGGCTCTCTCTATTCCACAGCGTTCCTTCAGTCCTTGGTGCCTGCCTTTATGATTTAATTCCCAGTCTGTGGGTAGAGCTGCGGGCCAGGAACTGTATATGGAGGTGTTTGGCTAAGTCACTTTCTTGGGGAACTCTTTGTGCCTGGGGTTTTTTCAAGAGGAGACTCTTTTCCAGAATGGGGTCTTCATTTCTGTGCTTTGCTGGTAAATACCACTGCTAATGTCTCTGTCAGAAACATCAGTGAAGGAACAGGGCGTGCTCGTATTTAATATGAAACATTTCCTCCAGTCCCTCTGTTTTTGCTTTGGTAGCCTTGATCACAACTGTTCCCTGAAGTCTCCAGTCAAGAAATGCACAAGAGAGCCGGGCGCAGTGGCTCATGCCTGTAATCCCAACACTCAGGAGGCAGAGGCAGGCAGATCTCTGTGAGTTCAGAGCCAGCCTGGTCTACAGAGAGAGTCCAGGACAGCCAAGGCTACACAGAGAAACCCTGTCCCAAAAAACCAAAACCCAAACAAACAAACAAACAAACAAACAAACAAACAAACTCCCAAGCCCCCTCAAGATTATTAGAAAACTGTCTACACAAGAGGGGTGGTAGGGTCAGGAAGGATGTGCCGCATCTAGCACTGTTTGGAGGCTGGCCTGACTAAGGAAATGAGGAAACAAAGAAAGGACAGGCACACAGATACGTAAATGTACAGAAAAGTAAGGATGGGTGAGCCATACACTTTGGTGGAGAAGCACCATCAGCTTATGCATTCAGCTTGTTCATTACATATGGCAGTGTGAGCAGGTGGGAGATTGTAAAGGAGAAGGAGGAGGAAGTGGAGGGGAAGGAGGAGGGAGGAGGAGGAAAAAAAAGGAGGAGAAGGAGGGAGGCTTGCTGACCATTTTGGGTCTCTGCAGGTGAGCAGGCACAGGCTGCAGTCACCGAAGTGGAAGAGCTATGGTTTCTGCGTAGAGTGGTTTTAGTTGAAGGTCAATCATTCCTAGCTTCTGTACTTGGACCACAGGAAGGCTTTCCCATTCCTCTGAATCTGACCTGGGGAAGGCTCTTCTATTCCCAGGAATCTGAGGCACTGAATTTTGGACATGGACTGTGCTCACATCAATACTACACAGCATTTGGGACTTTTTCCATGAGGGCAGGGATGCTTTCAAGGAACACCCTTCTGTTTATAGTTCACTGCCGATTTCAGCTCCTGAATTAGAGGATCAGGAATACAATATTTCCAAGGGCTAAGAGAAAAGAGCCTGTGACAGTGGTATCTGTGTGACTGAGGAACATGCTGGAGATTCTGTTGCCAACAAATGTAAATTTGCTTAATGAAGTTAAAAAAAAAAACTGAACAAGAAATAAGTGACGTGATCCACCATCCAACTAATGTGTTTGAGTGTTCAATATGAAATATGACTCAAGGGGAGAAATGTGCTGCCAGGACTCCCCAGCACCTTAGTTGCCTTCCCAGGTTCTGTACTTCCGCAGGACACACCCTGCTCTGGGAGCTGATATGATGATAGCTTGGAAACAGGCAAGACAAAAGTCAGATTTCTTTGTTTGGATTTCCTTACCTAAGATATGTCAGCAGATTTGGTTAAGTCCTAAAAGTCTTAACCTCAATATTTCTCTCATGCCTAGTCTATAGCCAAATTTGGTCTCAAACTCATAATATTTCTGCCTCAGCCTCCCAAATACTGAAGTGAGTGGTTACATGCCACCATTACAATGTTTTTGTTCTTATGTTTGGAATTTCTTCTTGCTGTTTGCTTTCCTGATAAGCTTGTCCTCACTAGAAACCAACATTTTTATATAGTTTCAAAAGTCTTGGAATTCCCTAGACAGAATTGCTCATATTTTTCTCTGTACTTTCAAGTACCCTGGATGGTATTATTGTATTTTGTGTGACTGTGGGACTAATTATAAGATCGTATTCACTAAAATACGAGTATACTCACAAGTAAAGGTGTGAACGTATCAGAAGCCAGGTGTGTGTCTCCTTGTGTTCCTTCTCTACCATGTGGCTCAATCTCAGAAACAGAAGGCATCCAGCAGCTGCAGCTTAGCTGTGCTCTGCGTGCTCATGCTCCATTCATTCAGGTCAGCCTCTCTGTCAGTAGCCGTCTCCTTGATTTGCGCCGTCACCCCTGTTTTACACTCCACATCACCAAGAGTCAGATCGCTTCCTTATAAAGCAAGATGGCACAGCTTCTGCCCCGAACAGGTTTTGTTTTTAAGAAATCATGTAAAACGTCTATAAGTGCATACAAAACTTGCAAAGAAACTACAATTTAATTTAAAGATATAGTGATTATTAAGCAGAAGTGTTTGAGGGTAGGTGGAGCTGACCCAGAGAAAAGACCTATGCCGTGAGCTACTACGCACACACAGGGAAGTGTGGTGGTGTACCCGCCTGGCTGTCCTCACTCACCCTCAGCTGCCTGCCACCAGAACAGTCACGCCCTCTGCTTGGCAGCTGGAGTGCTCTCAGCAGATATGAAGTCACACGCATGCACGCACGCACGCACGCACGCACACACACACACACACACACACACACACACACACTTTAGTTCTTCAGTGCTGCACAATTGGCAGTCCTTAAAGTGGAAATCTCCGCAAATTTGATCTTACCTGAATCAAACATCTCCTTAGTGCAGAGAAGTCTGGTCAATTCTTGGGGCTGGCATCCTTCAGCTGCCTTTTTCTATTTGGCAGCCTTGACATTGTGGTGGTGGTAAGCATTCATTTTTCTATTTCGTGAGGAAATCCTAAGTTTGATGTTAGTCTCCCTCTTAATTTTCCAAGTGGCAGGGAACAGCACTGCCATTTTTGGAGATAGTGGTAGAGATAGTTACTTTAGGGAAACAACTTTCTCTCTGGAGGGCGTTAAGCCTGAAGGAAGAGGGGAGAACACTTGTTCTTTGCTTTTCTCCCCCACGCTATATACAGTAGCACAAGTTCATAGGTGTAAGACTGTGCATCTGACAGTGCCCAGAACCACCTGGTCTCTTTCCAGGTCTCACCGTTCGCCACTTCTGTGCCCATGCTGCCAGCCTCCCTCAGCTCTTCTTTGGCTGCACTGCTGAAAGCGCTGGAGAGAATTCTGAGGAAAAGTCAGCACTTGTGGTAGTGCTGGAGATGGTGATGTGTGATGTGACTTGGGCAGAGGCGAAGTAACATTACAGGAGAGGTGACCCATGTGCCCTTTAATGCTGTCAAGACATCCTAACTAACCCACAGCTAAGGAGTCTGAGATAAGCTGAGAAATCAGATCAAACTTTCTAGTGAGTTAAAGCAGAGAACATGGGTTGGAATCTACTTCAGGAATATGAAAGAGACAAACATGTAGGAGGAATTGTTCCAAAGTTTGGGAGAAAATAAAAATACAGAGGCTCGTGCCCTGTGCTTGAGGCTGGTTTTTCGTGCTGGTCTGAAAAAGCCTCAAACAGACTTAAAACCTCACAAGATGTTTTGTACTTGTTACAGTTTCTTCCCTCCCAAGTGGGGACTTAGGAAACTCTTTGCCATTAGGTTGGAACTCCAAAGGGCTATGGCTAAGAATAAGTGAAATTGGAGCCAATTGGCTCTGTCTAGGGTGGGAGGCTTGTTCCAAATTACATTTATCACTGAAATTGTAGCAAATGATGACTGGAGACCCCAAAAGGCCAAAAGGCAAGCATTTCATGCAGGAATTTAAAATTATCCTAATAGACAGTTATGCCAACAAATAACTGTGAAAAGACAAGTTTTGATGCACCAAAGAAAAGAACCAGGACCATACAGAAGCAGAAATTCTTAAAAATGAATAAAATAAAAAAATGAAAACTGTCCTGGAAAGACTTCAGAAGTCTTATCACCAAACAGAAAAATTTGAAACTATGCCTTCTTGACTCACAGAAGTGAAAGACAAGATGTAGAAATGTGTTTCAGAACTGAAAATGGCTGAATGTGTCAGATCAGGTTTACAAAGGACCAGATAGAAAAGCTCGACCTGTAACTAGAATCAGGAACTTGAAGAGTAGATTTAATAGTAGACTCAACACAGCTGAAGAGAGAATGTCTGATCTGAATGGCAGGACGGAAAGAAATAGACTAAATCATGGAACACAGCAAATGCCAGACTGAAGGAAGGAGAGATGCTGTGGTGTGCCCAGTGAAGAAGCACCAGATACAAATGCAGTACAGTGTTTGAAGAGATAGTAGCTTCAAACCTTCCAGCTTTGAAAAGGAATGATAAAACCACATTCAGCGGTCCAGAGGTGAATAGATAGCTTATCATACCATTTATAAAACATATAAGTAATTACCACAGTAAAGCAGATTTTAAGAGAAGGCAGAGATAAAGGGCGGACTACTACTAAGAAGCAACAGTGACATGGCATACTCATTTGCAGAAAGAGCCAAACGATAACAGGAATCAAAAGAAAACAATCCATAATTTTTATTCAGTGAAAACATGCTTTCAAATGTGACGATAAAATCATATCACTTGATTTTCATCAATGACAGACAGAACTGAATGTTCAGCAGACCTACTGAAAAGAAAGCTCCTCTTGATGCTGGAAAAAAATCATTTCTGATAGAGGGCCAAATGTTCAAAAAGGAAACAATGAGAAAGCCAAGGCAGGCATTGTGATGCCTAGGGTGAAGTCAACTCGACACACTCCTAGGAGACAGTCCTTCTGCTTGTACCTCTGAGGAACCATCTCTGTTAGCTTAGCCTCTAGCTATTCCTGTGAGGCAGCAGGATGATTAGGTTAACTGAGGTGGAAAGTCCCACCCTAGAGGTTGGCAGCAGTGCTCCCTGGGTTTGGGTTCTAGGCTGAATAAAAAGGAGAAAGCAAGCTGAACACAAGCCCTCATCACCCTCTGCATCTTTTCTTTTCTTTTCTTTTCTTTTCTTTTCTTTTCTTTTCTTTTC
>NW_026587759.1:6056430-6069441 GCF_907164565.1 Psammomys obesus
TTTCTTTCTTTCTTTCTTTCTTTCTTTCTTTCTTTCTTTCTTTCTTTTTCTTTTTTTTTGACAGGGTTTTTCTGTGTAGCCTGGGCTGTCCTGGACTCTCTTTGTACACCAGGCTGGCCTCCAACTCACAGAGATCCGCCTGCTTCTGCCTCCTTGAGTGCTGGACTCAAGGAGTGCTCCACTCCACCTCTTGATTGTGGATGTGATGAGGCCAGCTGCTCTGGATGCCTTCACTTCTCTGCATTTTTAAAGTTGTGAGCTGTTATAAACTTGCCTCTGCTGAGTAGCTTTTGTCAGGGCATTTAGTCATTGCATCAGGAAAGGAAATTAAGAAGTGGGTATTTCCAGATGCATGCTCACTAAGCAAAATCATACCAATTGCATCCTGTGAGGCTTTTGTTGTTGTGATTTTGTTATTTAAAATTTTTAAATTGTGTTTGTATGTATTCACGCACAGTGTACAGCACATGTGGCCACAAGGCTCTTGGCCATCAGTTCTCATCACTGTCTTGTTGAAGCAGCATCTGTCCTATTTCTGCTAGCTAGCCCACTGGCTTCTTGTGGTAATGGTCCTGGCATCACTTTGAACCACTGAACCTGAGCTTTCGTTTGTTTGTTTTTCTTTTTAATTTGGGTTTCAGTTATCCGACTCAGGTTGTCAAGTGTGCGCCGTCATCCTCCCGGGACGCCATCCTCTCTGTTCATGTCATTATTCTGAGACATATTCTCACTGTGTAACTCAGGTTTGGCTTGGAATTGAGCTCATGCTCCTCCTGCCTCAGCCTCAAGTGCCATAAGTACAGGACTAAACCATTATGCCCAACTTGTGGAAGGTTCAGTATTGTCAAGAGGCAGGTTTACATGGCTCTTTCATAGCTCTGTATATTGTGTGAGCAAAAGGATCAGACTATCTGTAATGACTATTTTTATAGCAAGGTCTGTCTGGGACAAAGGCCACTCAGCCTTGCACACTCAGGACTTTCTTGTTTACTATACAAACCGACTATAAGCCTGGTAGCTACTGGATCCCCCTCACCATCCAACTGGTCTTTAAGGACACAAGGGGAATTGTCATGAAGGAGTCCAAGTTTCTTCCCTTTCTATTGTAATGTCTTCTTTCTCTAAGTCAATGATGCTGTGTCTTCTCAGATCTTTGGCAGATCTCTACACACGTGCATGCACACACACACACGCACACAAACACACAGAACTACAAGGAACAATAGTAGTACGTATTCCATTTAATAGAATTTGTGAAAAGAACATAAATGAACTCCTGAAAATTAAATGCTAGTTCATGTCACTTGCACAGCGAAGGAGAAACATTATGATCATGTCAAATGATGTACATATCTTTTAGCAATTTTAATATCTATTCATAACTTAAATGCAACTTTTCGCAATTTAAAACATATAGGTGCTTCCAGGGTACATTAAGAAATACACAGATGTCTTGGTTTTTCTCTGTTCTAATGTCATAGTCATCACAGAAGATGCCAGATGCGGATGTCTCCTTGCACACACCAAAGGAGCACATTGTATAACAGTGGGTATTAGCTGATGCCTTCTGTATACATTCACTCTGGCCCTTTCTGGCTGAATGTCAGACCACAGGTTAAGGGCTCTCTACACAAGAGTGCCCACTCCAATTTAGGCACCAACCAGAAGCCCCAGGTTAATTTTGCCCATCCTCCTGAACTGCTAGGTCTATCCTGTACTTTACCATTTTACCACCTGGGCTTGATGAAGTTGCTCAAGTGACTCGAAGAACTTGGGGGAATGCTTCCATTTACTGCTTACTACAAACCGTCGCACAGAGGAGGCAGGTGGCAAAGCAAATACCACCCCCCCCCAAAACAAAACAGCCTTTATTGGGTGAGATATGGGGGAAGCGCCAGTTTACCCCCATGACCTCTGTGGGAATGCTACCTTCCAGCAATTTCTGCATGCCCAACTATCCAGCGGCTCTTAACCTCTTGCCTTTGGTTATGGTGGTCATGTCAATGCTTGTTTTCGAAACAGGGTCTTGTTATGTAGCACTGCTGTGTTGGGTCTTGCTATGTAGACAAAGTTGCCCTCAAACTCACAGATATATGTCCATCTCTGCCTTGTGAGTACTAAGATTAACGGCATGAACCCCAGCCCGGCGTGGTGGTATACGACTGTAGTCCCAGCAGTCAGGGAAGCAGAGGCAGGAAGATCTCTGTGAGTTTGAAGCCTGCCTCCTGTACACAGTGAGTCCAAGACAGCCAAAGCTACACAGAGAAACCCTGTCTTAAAAGGAAAAAAAAAAAAAAAGGCCTGAGCCCTGATGCCTGACTCCTTGTGGGTTTTTTAGGACTCCATTGCTTGTTCACAGATGAAGCGTGGACAGCACTGGAGATGTAACTGGAGACTGTGCCCCTGATGTATGCTGATACACAGGGGGTGGGGGGGTACATCGAGTCCAGTCTACAGCTATAGTTACCTGGGCATTTCTGTGCAGCATGCTTTCCTCCACAATATGGAGCAAGTGATCTGGAGTGAGGACAGCCATAAGACACACATCTAGACAAGGGCTCCAAGCTGCGGGGGTGGGGGCAAGGGCTCCTGTGATCATCTTTGGGAAAATGACCTCGTATTTAAAGTCTACACTGGGAAAGGGATCGTGATGGAAAGCTATCGCATGTGCACTGGTATACAAGGTTCCTTTACTATAGTGCAGATAAGCGAAAGGGGGCAGGTGAGATGGCTCAGCGGGTACAGACACCCTGGAGCCTGCGTTTGAGCCTCAGCGCTCACACTGTAGGAGAGAACTGACTCTTGCAAGTTCCTTTCTGACCTGTGTGCTATGGCATGCATAACTCCATTCAAACAAACAAGTAAAACTACGATAAAACTGTGAAACTAAGAGTTTTGCATAATTATATACAGAAGCCATGCTTGTACATCCTAGCACTTGAGAGGTTGAGGAAGGAGGATGACAAGTTCCAGGTTGACTGGATTATGTAACAAATACTGTTCCTCCCTCTATCAAGTAAACACCACATCCAAGCATCTTCTGTGTAATTTTCTCAGCTATAAATCCCCAAGGTCTGTTTTACATTGGTCGATCAGCTTTCTGGCACTCCAGAAGAATACCTAGCACATACTGCTTGTGAAATAAAGTTAGTATGTGGTGCTGGATGTTCATGTCTCAGATGGGATGGACTGCCATGTGGTCCTAAGTGAGAGTGGCCATGGTGAGGGTGTCAGAGTGAGTACTTTCATCCTGTCAGGAAGCAGGGGCTGGTGGGAAGGAGAAGAATGCCACAGTTCTACAATCTCTTTCAAAGTATGCTTTTGAGATAAGACCCCTCCAACCCTCCCCCCGCCGCTCCTAGAGGCCCAGAGCACTCCCTGGTCTCACCACTCTGCAGCCTTTACTGAGACCTTTCAGAGGCTATTCCTGCTAGCCATGAAGAAAAAGGTACGTTTTCCACAGGTCAAATTGGGCCTTGTGGAATGCAAAGAGCTGTAGAGTATCAATGGTATCTGGTATAAACTGATTCATAAGAAATAATTATGCCCGTCTGGCACTGTCGCATTGAGAGTGTGTGTTTGTTGTTCATAGCACCAGAGGTATACCTCAGAGCTTCACATATACTAGACAGGCACTCTGTTGCTGAGTCATCCTGAGTCATCCCCAGCTCATAGTCATAATTTAAGAGCAGTCATAGTAAGAGTAGCTCTACTGCAGAAATGGGAAGTTACCACACATCATGTCTTTTCACCCTGAAGAGCCACGTGTTAAACATTTACCAAAACACCACTGTATCAGGGGTAGAAAAAAGAAAAGGAAGTGGGAACATGGTTTTATTCATAGGAATGTTATGGAATTCGACATGAAATTTAAGTCTGACTTACAACCGGAAAATGTTATTTAAATGTTTATGTATTTATTTAAAGATTTACTTTTCTTTTAGGTGTGTGTTTATCCATTTGTGAGTGCAGTTGTCTATGGATTCCAGAAGAAGGTTTCAGATTCGCTGGAGTTCGAGTGACAGGTGGTTGTGAGCCACCTACTGTGGGTGCTAGGAACCAAACTCAGGTTCTCTGTAAGAGCGGTGCATACTCTGCTGAGCTGTGTCTTCAGTCCTATTTTGTTTGTTTGGGAGTGGGGTTAGTTTTTGTTTTTTGAGACAGGGTTTCTCTGTATAGCCTTGGTTCTCCTGGACTCACTTTGTAGAACAGGCTGGCCTCGAACTCACAAAGATCAGCCTGCCTCTGCCTCCCTGAGTGCTGGGACTACAGGCAGTGAAGAATCTATATTTATCGAGGTACCATGTACGTAATCAAATGGGCAATGAATCGGCTATCTAGCTTGTGATCTGATTTAGACTCTCCTAATGAAAAAAAGAACAGGGTTCTCTAGATGATAAGAGAAGTCAATGTGAAGAAACAAAGACCCCCAGCTGTAGGATGTGGGCTGGTGGTGGGTTGTTTTATAGTGCCGGCTAAAGCAAGATTTATCTCAGACTAATGAAAACAGATAAGTTTCTTTGACATAATTTGGCTCGATTTTAGAGTTTCACAATTTAACTTTACAAAGAAAAAAGTCATTGTTGCTATTGCTCATCACCAATATGTAATTTGATTGATTATACACAAAGTATAGAACCAAGTATAATATAATACAATACAACATAAACCCACCAGGCCTGCTGTCTATTATAAGTAGCTAAAAGTACTAGATGCATACTCAGTCTTTGAAGCCACGGTGATATCCAGATAACAATGGGGCTAGTCTTATAATTACTATATTGTTATTAGTTTTTATATAAGATTCTATATCCTCCCTGTATTATTTATCCTCTGAGCATTTTTTTACCATATGTTACCTCATGGCTCATGGCTTCTGCAGGTCTGTTTTCATGCATTATGCTGTGTGGCCCTGGGTACACAGGACCACTTCTGATTGTTTCCTGCCAGGCCCTGTCTGCTACATACTTAATGCATACCAGTTGACATGAGATGCATGTTATATGAATATTTGCTGAATAAGAGTGAGTTAGTCGGCATGGATATCAACGGCAGGGTATCAGTGATTCTACTTTGCTTGAGATTTCATAATAGTCATACAAAATAAAAGCAGGCAAGATGTACAAATGCTGTTTTTAGAAGTTCTTCAGGGTGGAGTGAGAGTTAAGAGCATTTGCTGTTCTGGCGGAGGATCCAGGTTTGATTCTCAGAACCCACAAGTTGGCGCGCAACTATCTGTGACTCAGTTTCCAGGATGATCTGACAGTCTCTTCTAACTTCTTTGGGGTATGGAGTCATACACACAAGGCAAAATATTCATATACATAAAATAAAACTTAAACACCTAAAGGAAAGTTCCTCGTTATTGCCACTTACCAATAACATTAATTTTAATACATCAAAGGGATGTTTCAAAAATTGTGTCTCAATTTTGTTTAAAGACTTAAGAAATGTCTACTCAAAAAAAAAAAAAGAAAGAAAAAATGTCTACTGATTAAAACAATTGTTTCCCATCCAGTCAGATTGTGATGGTTTAACAGAAAATGCCTCTCTCCCATATATTTAAATACTAAGTTGGTGAACAGTTTGGGAAGGATGAAGAGATGTGGCCTTGTTGGAGGAGGTGTGTCAATGGGGCTGGGCTTTGCTGTTTCAAGAGCCCACACTATTCCCCGTTGCTCTCTGCCCAACAGCAACTCAGCTACATGGTTATGAGTGATAACTGTTATCAGGCCTATAAAAAAAATTACAAGTGGGTCAAAAATGAATACAAAATAAACAGTTTAAGGAAAAAAGAGAACAAGAAAATTCAACGTTGGAGCCAAGGCTTGTGCTGAAAGAGGTAAAAGGCCTGACACAGAGCCTCCCCCCTCTTTCATTTTGATTTATGATATGCCATAAAGTCTGCTTGAAAGTAGTGTATTGCTTCATGTGGCTTTCATTGCATAAACTAGTAACACATAAAATTTTATTTCTATCTCTTCTGTATGATTATTTTAAGAATTGAACTTTCTAATTTTGTGTGCTTGTGTAAGTATGTTTGTGGAACTCACATTGCTTAATTATTAACAGAATTCTTCATCTAAAAATTTGATAAATGGGCTCCTTGAATGGTGATGGCTTTGTCATTCACAATGTCTAGAATGGAAACTAAGAGCAGCATTAGGTCTCAATAAATATTTATGGAATGAACATTACATAACTGAATTTACCGCTAAGTGTCTCTGCAACTAGGCCTACAGCTTAGGTGAAAGCTCACATTCACCGCTGTTCCTCCAAAGGCATTCTTTCAGCAGTGTTTGATGCACAGTTAGTGAAATTGATTAAGGTATTACTATCAGTGAGGATAATTTTAGCTTAGGGAGCCCTAATATCTTGCAATCTCTCAAAACTACACACACAAATACACACATATTTTTGCATATACACAGATACATATAACACACACATATATATACACACACTATGCACATACAAACACATACACAGATACATACACACAAACACACATACACACACTACACACATATATAAACATACACACATACATGCAGACACACACCCACATTTCAGCCAGTGGACTGACCCGCTCCATATTTGTTAGGTTACTTCAACTCTATGAAATTCTCCTCTTTCTGAGAGGTGAGGAGACAACACTTGGCTCTTATCTATACCAGAAAAGTTAAAAAAAAATCATTTGTTAGGCCTAAATTTCTCAACTTTCTTTTTGAACTGTTTTCTATTTTAGTGTGGGTTATGAGCAGTGTAGATAGAAGCCTGGGATATTTGCTTTTTTGCATTTCTGCTTCTTTATACTCCAAGGCACACTGATTGCATGGAAGTTTTCTGTGTGTGGTCACTTTTTTGTGTCTTCTTATATCTCATATAGTTATGTTTTTGTTCAACTTGAGCATTTTTAGTTTTTCTCTTTCATGTGCAATTGATTATGTGTTCTATGGGTTTAACACCTGTAAATTAACCAACTTCTAAACAAAAACATTGTTTAAGCACACATATACAGAACATGAATAAACTTTTTGAGTGAAACTATTCCCTAGCAACACATTGTTACAGTATTTATATTGTGATGACATCATAAATAATGTAGAGAGAATTTAACATACCTAGGAGAATGTGTGTAGGGTATATGCAAATACGAAATCATTTTATACTAGGCACTTGAGCACCTGTGAATTTTGG
Organism: Psammomys obesus; assembly: GCF_907164565.1. Taxonomy (NCBI): domain Eukaryota; kingdom Metazoa; phylum Chordata; class Mammalia; order Rodentia; family Muridae; genus Psammomys; species Psammomys obesus. The sequence continues at coordinate 6,063,631 of NW_026587759.1, forward strand.
TGTCTGAGGAGAGATGAAGGGGGACATCTTGGGACCAATAATTTCTGATACATAGGATGACAATCATCCCATCAGAAAGCTTATTTCCAGTATGATCTCTATTTCTTTGTTTCATTGATCTTCAATTCTCTTTGATATATGAAAAAATGTGGAGTTTGGAACCAATTAAGGAAAGAGAAGTATACAAGTAGTGTTTCCAAAACAAGGGAGCATGTGACCTTTAAGAGGAGTCCAAGTTCAATTGGCTGAAAGGTTTTCTGTAGGCACACTATCTCCCCAAGGTCAGGAGAGTTCAAAGAACACAGCAAACTTAGTAGAGCATGCCAGTGAATTTTGTAAAAGTTATTGGTGTGTGTGCATGGAGACACAGGGCTTGGCTGGTCATTCTGGCCTCCAGATGGCCACAGGATGCAGCCAGTAATGAGTGTGGAACATCCTGAAACACATTATTAATTTAATACAGCAGAATTGTCTGATTTGTTTGCTTATGAGAAAGAATGTGTCAAAATTTTTCTCTGTTCTCCCTCTTGTATTCTCCTACCCCACGCCAAGGGACATTACTATTTTTTTTTTTTTTTTTTTTAGCTACGAGAGCTCATTTTAAAGCCTAAATAGGGTTTTGTCACTGCCAGCCATACAAATGTCTCTAGCTTGTTAGTGTAGCTAAGGACTTTCTCTCTCTGTGTCTGTCTGTCTCTCTCTCCCTCTCTCTTACACACACACATTCACACACACACACACACACACACACACACACACTCATAAACATTTCTTGCAAGGTCTTAACAGGTACCAGCAATAGTTATTTAAACCTGGCTGGGTCAGTGATGCCTTATGAGATTTGTAATTGTCTGGATTAATGTTGAATAACATTAGCAGGAGACACATATGACAAAAGTTTAACTTCATCTGAGATAACCGCACAGATACAGGTAATATGGAAAGGCTGGGCATCGTGGTTCCTGGCCATATTCCGGTGCACAAGGGGCTGAAGAAACGAGGATTGTTTTGAGATTAAGGCCAGCTTGGGCTTTATAACAAAATTTGTCTCAAAAACCAAGCAAGTGAACGAAGAAAGAAAACAAAAACAAAAACTAAGAAAGTCATAAAAGTAAGAAACCATCTAATCATTTTGATATAAAAACAATGATATTTACTAGAAACAAGGAAAAAACACTGAGAGACATCTAAGTGAAGGATGAGCTCCTGTGCACATGTTGTATTCAGTTTAGCTGGGATTTCATGGTGGAGATTAAAAAAAAGACAAGTGGATACAAGTTGTTTCTATAAAAGGAGTTGTAGGCTGTTTAGATTAAGGAGTTACCAGAACAGTTTTTTAAAAACAGAAACACTAGCACCTAAATAGCAGGCACCAACAGAGGAGCCACAGAGTGCTCTGAAAAGTCTATGTCCTTGGAAGCAAGGTGGTGGCAAGAGTTCCAAGGAGGAAGTGCCCACAAAGGAAACACAGCAGATGATTTAATTAAAGCTAGAACGGAAGGGGTAGTAAGGGCTCTGACAGCAGGAAAGCCATGGGTGAACTTTGCCAAGGAAATGTGAGGACTTAGAAGCAATGAAAATAGCTGGGGCCTGGGGAAAAAAAACTGGGATCAAAAGACAGGTGAACAGAGACTGAAGATCATGCCTTGTGGAGCTTGGCTGTATCAGAGAGGCACAGAACAAGGTGGTGGGCTGTAGGCTGGAGAGCAGAAGAGGAATTTAGTATGATGCTTAAGCCTGTATTTGATCACTTGCTTTTCTCTGGCTCGCCTCTAACAGTTTGCTTTTGCCTGTGGCATCCTGCTGAGTTAACAGTATTCTGGGTCCAAAGAAAGCACTGGATAAATACCTGCTGATTGACTGACCTAAATCCCAAAGCAGGATACTCCAGTCTCGAGGTCTAAGCAGGGAGATGACATTGCCAATTTAAACCTGTCTTCCTGGTTGCTTCAAGCTACCCATTCTTGGCTAAGCTCTGAGGAGAAACAGTTGACTGCGGTGGTGCTCCAGGTGGCCACAAATCAGTGTGGGAGAGAAAATGTACTGGAGGAAGCCATCTCTGGCTGGGCTTTCTTTGTCTACCGCTGCTAATCATAGTTATACTGAAAACCTAGAGGGTCACAGGTTCACCCGATTTTCCATATGAATAAAGGCAGAAATAAAAATTCTTAGAATGAGGCTGATGGTTAAGAGCAACAATATAGTGAGAAAAGATATTCAAAGGAACTGTACTTGAGCATCTACTTTTGCCGATTTTGTTTTAAAATTATTAACTTTTTTCAGCTATCATACAAAATACTGGGTTTCATTATGTTTAGGTTGGTCTCAGGCTCATCAGTTCTCCTGCCTCAGCTTAGTGGGTGCTACCAATACCACCACACCTGGCCTTTGTTGTTACATTTTAATTAAAAATACATCCCCTGCATAGAAGTAGCCCTTGGCAGTTCAGTTTCCAAGTGGTTTTCCTAGTAATAGGAACAGGAACTGTTTCTGACATGAACTGATTGGCCTGCTCTTTGATCACCTCCCCCTGAGGGGGGAGCAGCCTTACCAGCCCACAGAGGAAGCCTTATCAGCCCTGATCAGACCTAACAGACTAGGATCAGAAGGAAGGGGAGAAGGACCTCCCCTATCAGCGGACTGGGGGAGGGGCAAGAGAGGAGAAGAGGGAGGGAGTTATAAGAGGAATACAAAATGAATAAACTGTAATTAATATGAATAAAAATTAAAAAAACATAATTACATTTCATTGTCATTTGACTCTCCTCTTTTTCCTCCCTTCCATCCCCTTTCTGATCCACTTCCTTCCCCAAATAGTCCTGCCTCCTGATTTCAAGAACAAGGATAACTTATAGACCACTAAGAATTCTTTGGCAGGTGTTTCTATGGAAGAATAAGCTCAACTCTCCCCCATCTCATGCTGTCATGTTACTTTGAACTAGTTACTTTGTAACCAGTTTTGTATTTTTAGCACATCATTCGACTCAGCTATTGTGTTTTCCTAGAAAGTTTTTTATTATTCTTTCTAATATTCAATTTAAAGATCTTAGCCTGTCATTTCTTGGGCAAAGGTTTTTTGAAATCTCCTACAGTTGAAAAAAAATTGTCCAGAGGGTCTGTCTTAGTCACCATTCTATGTGACTTGTGTTCTATGTGTCTGTGAGGATATAACATGACCAAGGCAACGCTTATAAAAAGAAAGCATTTAACTGAGGGCTTGCTTACAGTTTCAGAGATTAGCCCATGACCATCCTGACATCAGACATGCAGGAGTAGTAGTTGAGAGCTTTACATCCTGATCTGTAGGCAGCAGACACAGAGAGAGAGAGACAGACAGACACACACACACACACACAGAGAGAGAGAGACAGAGTGAAAGAGAGAGAGAAAGAGAGAGAGCTGGGCCTGGCACTGGCTTTTAAAGCCTGGAAGCCCACCTCTGCATATCCTCCGACAATGAATGCTATACCACTCTAACACTTCCTAGTCATTTCCACAGTTCCACTAACTGGGAACAAAGCATTCAAAAGTATAAACCTATGGGGGTCATTTCCATTCAGACCACCACAGGGTCATATTTTATCCTAGGCCTAAATTTATAATTAAGTGGCTCACAGACAGATTAGGCTCTTTCCTCTTTGGGTTTACCTTATAGTAGGTGGATATTTTAGAAAACAATGCTATTTTTATATAATACAACGTTAAGGGAGAATAAGCAACACAAAGAAAATGAATGAGAGAACAGAGTGAGTGGTAGGGCTGGAGTAGAGATGGGTGTAACTAGTTCAGATTAGGAGAAGTCTTTTGTCAAGAGATCTGAGTAAATGTAGCAGCAGATTTGTGGAGAGTGAGAAGCAGAAAGGACGTGAAAATGATTCATGGTTGTGATGGTTGGTATTAATTGTCAACTTGGTGTCCCTGACAACACTCTGGGAATGTCTGTGAGCCTTAACTAAAGAGGGAAGTGTGATCCTCAAGGCTCTCTCAGGCTCTCTTTCTTGGCTTGGGGCCCTGGGCTGTGGTGGTTTCAAGCATTCATGGGTTTGAATGCTTGGCCTGTAGGGAGTGGCCTTGTTGGAGGAATTACATCACCTCATGTAATTACATCACATGTAATTGCATCATTACATGGAGTGGGCTTTTAGGTCTCCTATGCTCAAGATACACCTAGTGTGGCGCACAGTCTCCTCCCTGCTGCCTGTGGATCAAGATATAGTACCCTCAGCTACTTCTCCAGCACCATGTCAGTCTGTATGCTACCGTGCTTTCTGTCATGACAATGATGAACTGAACCTCTGAAACTGGAAGCCAGCCCCAATTAAATGTTTTCCTTTGTAAGATTTGTTGTGGTCATGGTGTTTCTTCACAGCATTGGAACCCTAACTAAGACATGGTATGCTTAAAAAGGAGAAACCTGTCTCTCTCTGTGTTGATTGCAGCTGCCAGTGTGATCAGCTACCTCGAGCTCCAGCTTCCATGTTTCCTGCCACAGTGGATTGTACTGTGCTAAGTGTGTGAGGGAAGGATGATCACAGGCATGTTAGCATCACGTTGGGCCCTTTAGAGTTCTGAGTTTATTCTGCATGTGGTGTGGGAGTTGCATTACTCAGCTTGGGCTATCCCAGCAACACCACAGACTGAGTAGCTGATGAATGAAAAATTTCATATCACCGTAGTTATTAGAGAACAGACAGGTTCTGGTGAGGTTTGTTTTCTTAGTCTGCAGAGAACCTTCTGCAGGAGTGTTGTCAGGAGTGCCAGGACAGAGAAGCTGGCTACTAGGTGTGGCCTCTCTTCCTAGGAGGGCACTGAATATATGGGGAAAGGGCTCTACACAGAGGCCTTGATCTCGCCTTAATCATTCCCATAGAGGCCTTATTTCCAATACAGTCACAATGGAGTTAGACTCTCAATGTAGGCATTTTTGAAGACACAAATATGTAGCCTGTAATAATAATATGATCTATCTACATTTGTAAAAGCTCATTGGCAAGTGTAGTGCTCATCCTTTAATCCCCACACTCAGTAGACAGAGATAGTCAGAGCTCTGGGAGTTTAAGGCCAGCCTCAAGACTTTGTCTCAACAACATTGCAGAATATCATTTTGGTTACTGTGTGATGAATAGGTCATATGGCAGACAGCATGAAAACAAGAAACTAGTTATAAGTGCAAAGTAATGGTCCAGTTAAGAGAGAGTAATGGTTCAGAGCAGAGTAAGAGTTGTAGAAATGGGATGATGAGTGTATCTGGGTCACACTCTGAAAAGAGAATAGAAAGCATTTGCCATCTGCAGATGGATGGAAGAATGCTGGTAAGAAAGAAATGACCATGGTTTGGGGTCTGAGCAACAGAACGTGTGGTGATGTCATGAACTCAGAGAAACAAAAGGATTGGTGAAGGATCAAAAACTGTATTTCAGACATATTAAAACTCAAATGTTTCTTACCCTGACATGCAGCAAATTTGAAAGGACAGACAAGAAATTTGTGGGATGTTTATTCATAGCCAACTTTCATAAGGGCTTCCATTTCATGAAGATTTCCTATTACTTTGTTATTTGCTTCTAAAATTAGCTATAGGTCAACTTAGCAGTCCAGTAGCAAGTAGATAGCTCTCAGAGTCACAGGAAAGCTGAGGAATCAGAACTTACTCTAAACTGATTCCAAGAAGGAAACCAACAATTTGTATCTATGTATCATGCATGTATATATGTATGCATATATGTATGTGTATATGTATGAATATGTATGTATCTATCCATCTTCTATCTGCCAATCTATCTGTCTGTCTATCTACCTACCTATATGTCA
>NW_026587759.1:6069451-6070737 GCF_907164565.1 Psammomys obesus
CTGCCAATCTATCTGTCTGTCTATCTACCTACCTATATGTCATCTCTGTCTATTTATCTATCATCTATCTTCATCATCATAAATATCTATCTATTTATCTATCTATCATCTCTGTTTGTCTCTCTATCTCTCTGTCTAGCCATGATCTGCTAGTCAATCAGATAATTTACTTGGAGAGTTCACTCACTTGATTACAGAGACTGAAAAGGCCCCAAATATGATGACTTCAAGTTGGAGAACCAGGCAAGCCAGTATCATGGCTCATTCCAGGTCTAAATGTTCTATAACTAAGGAAGATAATAGTGTAATACTACAGGGCAAAGAAGCCTGAGATTACAAAGGGACTCTAGTATAGAATTCAAGGTTCAGACACTCAGGGCATGAAAAGCAACAACAGCAACAGCACACAAATTGAAGACAACTGGCTCAGGAACAAAGAAGTCACATTCACCCTTCACCTTGTGTAGGCTACCAGCTGGCTTGTTGGTTCCTGCCCACACTGATGCCTGATCATCCCCCCAGTCTATCATATTGATCAACACAGTAGACATTCTCATCAAATGCCCATCCACCTCAGCTTCTTTTTCAGAGAACGAAGGGCTCAGTGCCTACAAGGGCATTGGAAATAATGAACCCCTTAACATAATCAAGTTAAAAACCCAAATCACTCCTTACTATTGTAATGACTAGGTGCTCATTAGCACTTACATTTGCTTTTCTTGTCCACTTCGAATGATGTGCAATGTAAACATGGTACTTTATGGCAGGGCAAATCAGTTCATGCAGGAAGTAAAAGAAAAATAGATTAATGACCATGTAGTTACCGGCTCTAGCATGCAGCTCATTCTCCAGTTGCTGTGTGCTTTCTGGAATTTTGAAATGTCGCACCACATGTTGTGGTAGCAGCTAGGAGGCAGCAATCTGTGACTGTGGTGTAGCAGTCTATAAGTATTTGACGTATATCAACCCCCTTTGGGTTGCCCCCATGCACACTCCTAGAGCTGGATTTTACTATTCACAAGCATTTCTCCATTTAGTCAAGTTGGCAAGATTATCCATCACCATCACTAGGGCAAGGCTGCTTTTTCAGGACAGAAGAAAACTATCTTAACGGAGTTAAAAGCTGAGGGTGAGCAAACATAATGAGAATGATTGGTGCTAGCTATGAGGAAATACTGCTGTTACAGTGAGTTCAAGAAGGTATTGAAGGAAATTCAAGAATATTTCATGCTTCTTCCTCTTCTTCTTCTTCTTCTTCTTCTTCTTCTTCTTCTTCTTCTTCTTCT
>NW_026587759.1:6070747-6072498 GCF_907164565.1 Psammomys obesus
CTTCTTCTTCTTCTTCTTCTTCTTCTTCTCCTTCTTCTTCTTCTTCTCCTACTTCTTCTTCTCTTTGAACAGGATTTCTCTGTGTAACCCTGACTTGCCTCAGACTCACAGAGACCCTCCCTTCTGTGCCTCCCAAGTGATGTGATTAAAAGTGTGTACCTGTGTACCTCCACTTCTGGTACATATGGTGCTTCTTAATGCTGGTGTGTGCACAGCCCAATGTGAAAGGAAAATGCCACCAATACTGAGCAAGGAGCTGTTTCATCAAGATGAAGCTGTGTGTGAACTTGGGGCTCAGGGCGCAGGACCTAAACAGAAGTGCTTCCTTTGAGTTCTTAGCCTGAAATCTGTCTCTCCAACCCTCTAGGTAAGTCTACACAATGTTTGACATCCTTTGAATCCCTTGAAATTAGTAGCAAAGATGAAAGATCATCAATACTGATGAGGTCTTGCAAAAATAAGACTGTCACACCTACCTATACTTTCTTTACTGTGTGTGTTTTCATATGAAGCAGGCTTTCTTGTTCTCTCCGCTTCCTATTATTTATGCAGTATACTTTAACATGGTTTATTTTAAATATTAGTCCAGAGCTTATGGAATATAAAGACAAGACCATGGCATAATTCCAGGAGAGCTGGATTTTATTCGATCTAGGTGAGGCTTCAGCTCTTTTCTTTATATGGGAAAAAGACAGAAAGACAGTCACTTTAAGTTAAGGGGAAGCTTTCTTTCTTTTTTTCTTTTTTCTGAAACTAAGTATGGAGAGGAGTTCACAAGCTGATATTTGGCTGCCAGAAGTTTGGCTTACCAGGACATGATGATTCATTCTGGCCACATGGCAGTTAAGCCCCTCTCCATATTTGGAGAATTCCCCACTTATGGATCTTGGGGAGGGCAAAGAAAGACTTTTTCCCTTCAGTCTGAGAACATTGGACACTGAGTAGCATCCCTCAAGGACATAAGCTGATGATTCACATCTGTGCTTTGTCCAGAATTAGTGATGCCAGGAGACCAGAACAGCAGTTTTGCTGCTTGGGACTGTGGCAATGACAGCAAAAGCTGAGCTTTCATTTACTTTGATTTCTTAGGCCAATTCAAGTTGGGCCCTCCAGCCTTTTCAGTGAGTCTGCACCTTAGTCAATATCTTTTCAGTAAGGTCCCATTTTGCGTAATCATAGCTAGAGTTGCCAGAAACTATGAACCCCAAGCATTTACTGAGGCAATTCCCCATGTTTCATACTATTATAAGTTCTTATTTTTAACTAAAAAGTGTATAAAAGTCATTAACAAACTTCATGTTGTAAAATAGTTAATATTAAGCAAAGTATATTTATTATTTTATACATATTTATTAATATCACTATTTCTAGGACATCAACTTTGAGGGTCACCAAGGTGAGAAGCAAAATATGTTTTGTATAATTAGAATTCATCTACTCAATGGAGGAAAGAGAAAGAAACCGGTAAGCCGATTATGACAGCAACTTTGAAAGTAATAAGGCTTCAGTGTTTCTTCGTGTAGGCAGCGGGGCTAAAATTCATCTAACTATCATAAAGGCAATCAGAGAAGTGCTAGAAATGACCAGAAGCCTGCCAATTTAGGTTTGTAAATGATATGGGCATGGAATTAAGATTGCTTTTTCCTGTCACTTATTTACTTTTATTTTTGTCACCCTGATACAACCTAGAGTCATCTGGGAAGAGGAAACCTCTATTGAGAAAATACACACACACACACACACACACACAC
>NW_026587759.1:6072898-6090086 GCF_907164565.1 Psammomys obesus
ACACACACACACACACACACACACACACACACACCTGCATTAGATTGGTCTGTAGGCAAGTCTGTGGGGATTTTTTGCATTAATGACTGATACGGGCAGTCCTAGTCCACCGTGCCCCCCCTTGGGCTGCAGGTCACGCATTGTATAAGAAAGCAAGCTGAGCAAGCTATGGAAAGCACTCCAGTAAGCAGCTTCCTCTGTGGGGCCTGTGTCAGTTTCTGCCTACGGGTTCATGCTTCCTTTCAGTTCCTGCTTTGGCGTCTCTCAGTGATGGACTGTGATTGGGACACACAAACCAAATAAACCCTTTCTTCCCCAAGTTGCTTTTGGATGTAGTCTTTATCACAGCCATAGGAAACAAACTAGGACACTTTGATTAGAAAGGGGTCCACATTACTCAGGACTTGCTTTGCTTCAAATAATGAAACCAAATTCAGATGGGTTTTATATAAAAAAATGTGCTGGCATTACAGGAACTGATCTTGCTTTAAACATGACTAAACTAATAGACAGGCTTTCCAAAAGCCCAGGACTCGGTCTACCTCTCCCTTTCCCTTTCTTGGTGGTGCTGTGCTCCACTGCCTTCGTGCTCAGGAAGCAGTCACCTGCTGCTAGCAAGGCAGCTGCAAGAACCTGGCTTTAGTTCTCACTCTCTCAGTAACTGATTTTCTCCAGTGGTTTATTAAAGAGTTTTTGCAACTGATTTAAATCTTTCTAGCGTGGATCATCTACCCATTTCTAACCAAAGAGGTAGATATTGCTACATTTCCATATCAGATTTATATGCTGCTCACTTGCCTCTTGCAATACTTTGGCTCTAGCATAACTCCTAGCAGTTGGGCCATTCAACAAAGCCTTGTTCACAGAGGGCGAGGAAGGAGATGATAGTCAAGCATAAACGCCGGTCACTTCATTTGAGGGCCTTAAGCTCCTAGTACCATTTCCTGTGTTCAAACTCTTCTGCGCTGTTAACAACTAATGGCCGCGAAGCTTCTCTCAGTTAGAGAACTGTTCCGCTGCCAATGGTGTAAAAGCTCTTTCCTTGCGTTTTAAAAATATTGGCTTCTGCTCTACTCTCTGGAGTACAGCATTTGTTCTTTTCCACTGAAATATGACATTTCTTAAAGTGTTTGGGGTCAGTATCACAAAAGTGTATCACTGATCTAGAATTCCTGCATTTCCAGCTATTTTGCAAATGACATATTTTCCAGAACCTTTACTCTCTTGTCTTGCACACTTGTCTACTGTCATGTTCTCATTTGTCTGTTTTTTTTTTTTTACTATAGTGCAATAAAATATATTTCTGTGAAAGACTATGTTTGAGCTATATATAAAAAAAAAAAAACAAGCCAATTTATATCATGAAATCAAGATGGTAATTTTGTAGTTTTCTTAACTGGGACCTATTTTTCTCATATAATTAGAACATCGGTGTTTGGATTTGGAAGTAAATAAAACACAGTAGGCTTCCTCTCTATCTATCCACCTGTTCCTTCTCTTCTTCTCTCCTCTCTTCCCTTCCCTTTCTTTCTCTCTTATTTTTTAAAATAATTTATTTAACTTTATTTTATGTGCATTAGTGTGAAGGTGTCAGATTCCTTGAAACTGAGGTTACAGACAGTTGTGAGCTGCCATGTGGGTGCTGGGAATTGAACCCAGGTCCTTTGGAAGGGCAGACAGTGCTCTTAGCCACTGAGCCATCTCTCCAGGCCCCTCTTTTTTTAAATAATATTTTTTTTTAAATCTTTCCCTCTCATTAAGAGAAAACTATAAAGCTACATTAACATACACCATCATTTTGTGCGCAAAGTGTTTCAGTTTTCTCGTCACCTTGTTATTCTCCAAACCACCCAAACGGTTTTTAACTCATCCAGAGCTAATGTAATTGCTGACATGTTTATGTTTATCAGTTTACTATTTGTTTGTATTTGAGTTGTTTTCCTTTTCTTGTCTTAGATTACTGTTTTGAATGTTTTAATTCTTCTATTAGCTTTATCAATGTACATTTTTTGCTTCTCTTAGTCATTTACCTACTGATTACAACATATGTATCCTTGACTTAGCAGATGCTAATGAATATTAGCACTGTTATTAGTCCCAGAAAACACACTATATTAAACCTTTAAAATTGTACTTTATTACGTAACTTATAAATATCAATAACAACGAGAAATTATGATGAGCATGCTACAGTCAACCAATGTGAATCGTCAGTTTATCATCTGTGAACTCTGGCCTTCAAGAGTTAGTCTTGGGGCTGAAGAGATGATAGCTCAGCCATAAAGAGTGCATGCTACTCGTACGGAGGACTCAAGTCTGGTTCCCAGCACTTACATCAGATGAGTCACAGCTTCAGGGATCAAATGCCTCTTGCAGTCATATGCATATACCCTGCTCCCTGCATATACACACATAATTAAAGCTATAAGTAAAATATCTTAAAACAGGTTCTAATTATCTGACCTATCACTATGGAAACAAAGTCTTCTGCATAATGGCTTACCCTCATGGAGTGGCTTGGCTGCTATATTTGAATTTGCACCCTCTTGCACCTCCAAAATGTACAAATGTTCACACTGCACTTTGATCACTCTCCAGACACTGTAATTAGCATAAACGAAATTAAGTGTATAGTATAAAATATGGGCAGTGTTCAGCACCTCAGCAGAACCTAAGTGATTCCTAAACATATAAACGTGCAAGTCAATTTTTTAAATTGAAAACTTGGGGTAGAGCCCATAACTGAGCACATTACTTGGAGAAACTTCCTAAACTCAGTGGGATATCTGAGAATTGTATCTTCACTTCTAAACATGGTTTTACTTTTTCTGCTATTAAATTTGTGCTTGGCTATTATCACTCACATGGTTCATTAGCATTCCTGTGTTTTTTTTATTTTTTACAGCTATTGATACACCAGGCAAAACAAAAGTATACATGTCCTAGGTTCTGACCTACTTGTGAGATAGTTTATTTGACTTTGAATCCTTAGAGACTGCTGTAGTCCCAGGTATATGCTGGGTATTTGAAACGTAATTGTTAAGAAAGGCAGTGAATAAATACAACCATTTTGCGTTTTGCTCAAACATCAAACTACATTCGTCCTTAAGGACATGGCAGATACATGCTTCAAGACAAGCAATATGTTTTTATAGCTAAAAGTAAGCATGTTAAATGACTCTAATGACTCATAGACAACACAGCCAATTGAATTAGGAGGACAGAAGTAAAAATTTATGCGTAAAACAGTTGTGGAGCAGATTACTCTTGTGCTTACTTAATATTTCAAAAAAATTGTCAGTGCCATCTTCTTCAATTGTGTGTAGACACCACATAAATTGGTTATGATACTGAACTAGTGAAGAAAATAAAAACAGATTTTGTCTTATTTATTAAAAATGAGCTCAGTTTAAGACAGAAAGTACATGTATGGAGAACAGACAAAAATGTTGCTTAAATAAAGTGCTTAGAACTTTATTTAATCCAGAACTGAGCTATAACTCAAAAATAACAGCAACTACCCAGTTCAGCCTAATATTTTTGCAAAGAAGAAAAGTTGGATCAGAAACTAAACTTCTCTAAAAAAAAAAAAAAAAAAAAGCATAAAAAACAAAATAAAACTGGGCATGCCTTTAATCCCAGCACTCAGTAGGCAGAGACAGATGGGGCCGGCCTGGTCTACAGAGTGAATTCCAAGACAACAGAGCTACACAGAGAAATCTTGTCTCAAACAAACAAAACAACAATAAAAAGCGCCCCCCCCCCATAACAACAATAACAAAAGGAAACTTCTTGTCCAAGGTCATGTGGTTAGATTCCAGCCTCTCAATATAGGCCTTTGCCTGTAGAGGAAGGGACTTCCTACTTTTGGCTAATGGGGTTCCCTGTCTTTGGTTTTTTGAGACATGGTTTCTTGGTGTAGCCCTAGCTGTCTTAGAACTCTGTAGACCAGGCTGGTGTTGAACTCACAGAAATCTATCTATCTCTGCCTCTCAAGTGCTGGGATTACAGATGTTTGTCACCCAGCCTTGGGTTCCTGTCTTAACAGGGGAAGAAGGAGGAGGAAGAGGAGGAGGAAGAGGAGGAGGAGACTGTTATTTTGCCTTTAAAGAGAAAGCTTGGTTAACTAATATTCCAATGGTCTTATTTTCCTAAATAGTGTGCAGGTTCTGAATGTAAAAGGACCACATTTCAGTGCTGAGATTTACAGGAGCTGTCTCTAGAGGAAAGGCAGTTTGAGTAAGCTATATGGAGGATTTACTACCTAAGTGAGATATTTTGGGGAGTGAGAGAAGGTACTAGTAATAATTATACAAGAAAAATAGCTATGAGCTAGACATTTCCCCAGTGAGGGTGGATAGCCATCCTAAATGAATGTGCACTTGTTTTGTTGTGAATTGGCAAGAATTCTAACAGTGGGTGTTAGGACAGGGCCCTGCATTTTCCACACAAGTATGTCTTAAGTAGTAAGCAAGGCCTGTGATTTGGACTTCATCCAGGCAAATAAGGCATTGTGGGTGTATGCAAGCAGAACTGTGGGTTCACTATACCATTGAGTTTGCTAGGATTAGTCACTAGAGCAGGGATCAGGACTCAACTAGGTTGGGGAAAGTACATACTGTTTTGAGCACATCACCTCTCCAATTGCATTACTAATCTTGAAAGCAATGCAAATGGTTTTGTTTTCTTCATAACTCAGGTCACATTCCGTTGCGTGGTGACGTAAGAGCTTTCACCAAGCATGGGATGCTAATGAGCAGCCTGAGAGATCAGTTCTAAAGCCTCACCTTTGGTCACAGGCAGCCAGAATTTGGAATTTAAGAACATGGAGTCATTTGATTTGCAAGGTTAATTGTTCACCTGTTTACTTTTGGCATATTTTCTAGGAGGTTAAACTGGAAAAGCCAAGAGTAGTTCATGGTCCACTTGTCTGAGAGAAAAGAAAAATAAACCCCTGGGTCCTTCAGTATTTTTCCTATCACATTTGAAGTGGCGAGTATGGCCAGCACAGTGCTCCTAGGCAGGCAGCTGAGGTATCTTGACTTTTGCTGCGGTCAGTCACTTCCAGGCTAGATATATGTCAGGACCATCTAGGCTCCGTTTACAGACCCAGATGCACAGGCTATGCTTACAGCCACTTAAATTATCATCCCAGGTGTGTTTAGTGAACATTGAAGATCATTCCAGTGTGCAGGCAAGTTTGAAAAATGCCACCCATGGAAGCATCTCTAATTCTAGCTCTGGAAGTACAGCAAATGATTTGCAGCCTTTGAATTCAGTGCTCCAAGATGTTTGAAGGCCTGAGCATCAAGTTACAAACCTGACTTGATTTATTTTATCCAGCCTTAGTGACCAAACTTTTAGAAGAGACCAAAGCAAGAAAAGGGAAGACATTCGCTTTGAAATAAAGGAGACTTTATTTTTATAACAGAACCAGGAACATATTAGCTCGACAGACTTAAACAAGTTACTTATTCCCATCAACCCTCAGCTCCTGGTTTGGAGAATGGGTCAATGATGCCTGTTACTGGAGTGCTATCCTTGCATGCTTAGTTAATCAAAGTAAGCTTTCCCTTTCATCTGATCTGGTGTTGGAAAATTCCACGTCTGGACTGATCTAGCTCTCTAAATGACTTTATATCCTGCTGCTTGGCCTCTCCTTGGTTCACGGGGGTGCTTTCTCAATGACCATATTCTTCCCCTCATTCCAGTCCAAGGTTTTCACTACCGTACCTGCTGACAGAACTTTAAATTTACAGTTGTGTGCCCATTTTTCTAGATTAGCTGTTTCTAGGCTCAGGGTCTTTGCCAAGTGGAAGCTCAAAAACGTCTAAGAACCCTTCCCGCTGTTTAATGTAACACACACATTGCATGCATTAATCTCCTTTGGCAGCCCCTTCGCTCGAGTCTCTAACTGGACTATCACCCATTTCTGTCTCACAGTTAGGTGTTTTGTATTTGTTTTTTCATTCAATTGAATTTACTGTGCACTTATGTTCAAGTCCTTTGGATTTACCCAGAAAATTTTCAGTATAGAAAGGTAACTAGTGTAACGACAAGCACAGTTCTAGGCCTTGACTATACCCATACCATTGTTTTGACTCATCAAAATATAGTACTTTTATCTAGGTGTGGTGGTGTACACTTAGGAGGCAAAGACAAAAACAAAACAAAACAAAAAAAACAAAAAAAACATTGCTTCAAGTTTGAAGCCAGCCTGATCTATATTGTGAATTCCAGGCCAGTGAGTCCTACACAGCAAGACATTGCCACGAACACAAAACAAAACAAAAAACAAAAGTATGTCTATACAACATATTTGTATTTACTCATGCCATAGCATTATATCATTATTAAGGAACAGGATTTTAATGTAATTTTAAGGTGGAAACTGGAAACAGAAATAGTAATTTGCTGTATTAATATGTGCTGGACACTCATGTGGGCCATAGGTGATAATTCATTATTAATTTTGTTTTGGTAATTTTTCAAAATTCTATTATTTTTCCTTAAAATATAGCAAGACCTGTGTTGGGAGTGTTATTGTGTATCTGGAGAGAACTCCATGAATTTCTTTAGTATTATCTATTGAGAGGATATTTCCCTACTTTCAATTCCCATGTAAATATAATAAAATTATGAACAGCAAGTCTAAGAGAAAGAATTGGCTGGTCATTGTTACATTCTGCATCATGGAGCAATTGGGAAGATTTTGTCTGTGCAGCCTGTTTATTCCCTGCTCTGTCTTTCAGCCCCAACTCCCCTCTGTGTCCTTCTAAGTACTGTCTGTGTGTCAGCAACTTGGTCTTGCATTTTTAGAGCTGTGAATAGAAAGTGACAGGTTCTACCAGAGGCTGCTGAGTTATATATGACTACTGGGAGAGAAGAGAAGGAGGAAGCGGAGTTGGGGAAGGGGAACAGGAAGGAGTGGAGGGGAAGGGGAGGGGAAGTATTATTCTGTCACTTTGAGAATTTCAGAAGTAATACCCTGCCACCTGCACACTCATAACCAACCAACATTGAAGTTGTCAGGTCTCCTTAGGGCTGGCTTCATGAAACTTGAGAAGGAGGAAACAAAGCTAGCGTTACTAAACCTATATACCCATTAGTGAGCCTCTAGTCCCTTTGTGCTGGTTTCTTAGGGTGCTCTTCGCTGGGCCCCCAACTAATTCTTCTGATATGGGACAAGAAGCTATGAAAGTTACATGCTGAACTCTAATAGAATGCAAGGGGCCATTTATGTCACATGCTATTAGAATCCTAGTGTTTGCTTTTCAGGACAACAATCCAGATAAACTAATTGTTGTCAATGTGTCTTGTAAGAATGGGAAAAAGCAAAATTCTTCTGCCAAATCCTCTATGCATGCTTGCACCGTGGCTCTATGGCAATAACACCACTGCTTCGCATCCAACTCACTGGTGAGTAATGGTGGAAACAGAGGCCAGGAAAACAGGGAAGGATGTTCCAAAAAATCAAAGAAGAAAATTCTTTCCAGCAGGCAGGACCTTGGGGCTTCCTTTAAAGCACATTGCGTGGGCAGCTGTCTTCTCTAGCTGTCTCTCTATATGACCAGCCCATCTGGGCACTTTCATCCTGCCCAGCCAGAAAAAGAATGAGCATCATTGTTTACTTTTAAGTTTTTATGAAGAATGCCTTGGGCTTTTTGGATTGCAT
The DNA here is from genome assembly GCF_907164565.1 of Psammomys obesus. NCBI lineage: Eukaryota > Metazoa > Chordata > Mammalia > Rodentia > Muridae > Psammomys > Psammomys obesus. The sequence continues at coordinate 6,080,574 of NW_026587759.1, forward strand.
CATCTGAATCTCAATAACAAGTAAGTACATGGCATTGTTTTGTGGATTCCTTTATCTGTAAGGCTATGCAAGCAAAATACAATCATTGGCACAACCACTGCAGCCCTGTGTACTTTCTTGTCTCCTGAACTTAGTTGGGTAATCTCTGTCTGTCAGCACATTTCCCAAGGACTGCTTAGAGCCAGTCATCATAAAGAGGAACTTATTTTGAAACCAGGATATTTACTTTGTTTCAGATCTTCTAGAAGATACACTTAATTTAAAGATGAAATTGTTTTCTTTTGGCTCCCACCTAGCTCCTTGGAAATCAGAGATCTTCAGGGTTCTTTGAGTTTAGAATTAGACAGAGAGAAGGTGAGATGCTATGCCAGATCTGTATTTTCGTTTGTGCTTTCTTACTGTTTAAATGGTATTTGTATTGTTGCTGAAAGTGTCTCTTTATATTCAAGATCAACTGAACTGTTGACATATTATCAAGCTGAGTAGGTAATGGTGGTACATGCCTTTGATCCCAGCACTGGGAAGGCAGAGGCAGGGGGATCTCTGTGAATTTAAGATCAGCCTGGTCTACATAGTGAGTTACAAAACAGCAAAGGCTACATAAACAAAACAAAACAAAACAAAACAAAGCAAAGCATATCAAGTTAATAATGTGCTTGAGATTAAAAACTTAGAGATTTTAAAGTAATTTTTCTTTCCTTAAAATTTGTTTTTCTGCCGGGCACAGTGGTTCATGCCTATAATCCCAGCATTTGAAGAGGCAGAGGCAGGCAAATCTCTGTGAATTTGAGGTCAGCCTTCTCTGCAGAGAAGTCCATGACAGCCAAGGCTATACAAAGCAACCCTGTCTCAGAAAAAAAAAAATGTGGAATTTGTTACCTTTCTCTTTAATACATCCATCTTTGACTTAAGGCAAAACCAATTTCTCTTACTGCTTTTTGGTTATTAAACCTCCAATACTCACATTTATACTTAAACAAATGCTCTAGTGAGAGCCATCATCTTTATTTCATGGTTCCTGATATATGTGTCTGCCCATAAATGTCTGTGTCAGATTGATGAAGCAGGATCTCAGAGGAAGAGAGCAGGGAAGGACCTAGTTAGAGAAAAATACAGCCCATGCTGAGGATGTTTGGGCAAGTTAGGAGCCCCAGTTGTAGAGAACATTCACAGGAGGGCAGCAGCAGATGAGAAGGTTTCCCGTAGTTGCAGGGAGAAGGGATGCTGGGATTATGCTGCTGCTGCTGTTGCTGCTGCTAGGAAACTGAGGAGAACAGAACCCAAATGCAGAGTCATCAAAGTGGTGAAGCTCACAGACCCTTACAATCCTGAAGCTGTTGTGGGAGCATAAAGTGCTAGTCCTGCGTCCAAGCATCAGGACACCTACATTTCACTATCAGCACAGCAGCATCTTCTCTTTCTAAAAACTTAAAGTGAATGTCTTTTCAACCTAGGGAGTAATGCTATGTAAGCTTATCATTGATCATTATGCTTATTGTTTTGAATAAATTTATTTCAGGAGTCAAATTGGAAAAAGAAAGAAAAGGTGAAATTTTTGAAGGAATTTTTTTTTTTTTGAAACCCAGAGTAAAGTTTTCAATAGAAAGACTTTTTTTTTTTTTTTTTTTGCATTGAGTTTTTCTAGCTAGTCTCAACTGAAATGAACATCGAAAGTGTCTGGACTAGATCTGGGTCAGGCTCACATACCTGCATGTTCTCCACAAGCATGCTGATGGAAGCAGTGTGAACAGAGCTGTGAGAAACAGGGCTTCAAGAGACTGGAGCATAAATCATTAAGAGCTGGAGTCACACGGAGCCACCCCCGAAGTAGAGATGATGTGGACACAACTGAGTTGCTTATCCCCTCTAAGCTACCAGGTTCCACTGGTCAACGGGAATAGTCACCCCGCAAGTGGATGGAACTGACTACAGATGAGGAGACCAGGCAAGGGTCAGCACCTAAAACAAACACACTGCTTCAGAGTTTGAAACTTGGTTGTTGAAAATGAGGATGATGAGATTTCCAGAGTTTAAGGCAGCCAGGCTGTCCTGTGAAAAGACGCAGAAAATCGTGCAGAATAGAACAGGCCATGTGTGTTTTTTATCTCACCTCTTCCTATGCCCTCTCTCTTCTCACAGTCTACAGTGACCACTGTTTCACTGCATTCTTCTATGAGTTTCAACTGCCCTGTAAGAAAACAACTAATATTTGTCTTTCTGTAAAATCCTTTCTTCAAACAAAACAACAACATGCACACTAGGTGAAAGCCGTCGATATTTGCATTTTGATGCAGATTCAGAGAGGAAAAAAGAATATACATACAAGAAGCGTACAGACTGAGCAGGTTTCATTTAGGAATATATATACATATACACACATGCATATACATATACACACATACATATATATGCATGTAACAACAATCTGAAAAGAGCACATAATTTGACAGAGTGCAAGAAGGAATATGTGGGATAGATTGGAAGGATGAAATGGAAGAGAAAATGATGTAATATATTATAATTGCAAAAATTAAAGAACTAATATAAGAAAAGGAATGTACCCGAACAAATAGAGTGCCTTTCTAGTCAAAGCAAAGTAGTCTAACTTGGCTTACAAAAATGTTTTTCTTCTTTAGCCAGGCAGTAGTTGTGTACACCGTTAATCCCAGCACTTGGGAGGCAGAGGTAGGCAGAATTTTGGGTGTGAGTCCAGCCTGTTTTATGGAGAGAATTCAAGGGCAGCCAGGGGTACACAAAGAAATCCTGTCTAGAAGAACTCAGCATCAGTTAGGAAGGAAAATTAGTTTGCTGCTGTGTTAAAGACGTGCATTTGATGTGCTGCAGCTGCCTTTCTTCCCAGCATTCTTCTGCAGATGCTGACAGTCAGCATGTACTTCGGACGCAGAAGTTTCTTAAGTTTTACCTCAAAGTAAGGATGAATGCTGAGGCTAATCGCTCTGACTTCCCTAAATTCTACTTTCTTAGATGCACAGTGTTCCCCACAGACTCAATTCAAAGCCATAACCCTGTTAAGATGAGATCACCGCGTAGTGTGGTGGGCTCTGCTCTAATGTAGCTGGCATTCTTATAAAAAACTAGAATTTGGGCACGGACAAACACAAAGGAAGAATGCTACCTGAAGATGATGGCGGAGACCCAGTGATGTAGAAGGATCTAAGGCAGGCTACTGTCCCCAGAAATCCTGGGAACACTGAGGAGTGTGGTGTCCTCCACAGCCCTCTGAAGGAACCAGCTCTGACATCTTTGGACATCCAGCTTCCAGGCCTGTGGGAGATTATACATCTCTGTTGTGTAAGACACCCAGCCCATGGGCCTACAGCTACCACCGTCATCACAGTGTTTCATAAGTGTTAATCCTTCAAATTATTAATTCATGACTTCTGCAATGACAGTACTATGCCACCAATATTAACACCATTCTTTAAAATGCTTTCTTTTAGTTGAGTATACCGCAAGAAAGTATTTCCTTTAAATGGACACAGAATGTGTCTAAAACACCAGTAGAATGGCTATTTTAAAAAGTAATAAATATTCTTGGTAATATATACTTGGTTTCATAGGGAAGTTTTGAGAGCTGTCATTTGAACTTGTGAATTGAGGCTGGAGAGACAGGTCAGTGGTTAAGGGCATGAACCGCTCTCGTGGAGGACCTGGGTTCATTTCCCAGGACCCCCGTGGCGAAGCTCACGATCACCTGTAAGTACTTCTAGAGTGTCTGATGCCTCTGGTGACTAAGCCCCCCCCGCTCCCAGGCACACTCACATAATCCAATGCCTGTGAATCTATCACCAACTATCTCTTCTGCCCATTCTAGACACCACCACCGTTCACCCTGTCCATCCTAGGTCTTTCCTAAAAGGCATGTAGGAGGAAGATTTACTATAGTCCCCAGAAAACTACTTCAGTAGGAAAGAAATTGCCAGAGACAAAATTAAACAGGTATCATTATATTACAAATTCCTTAAATTTTTCTGAGTAGCAATTTCTTGCCAATATATTCTTATTTTTCTTAGAGTTCTATTTTAAATTATTCTACTGTTTGATTTTTTCATTATAAGTAAATGGTTTTTTAAATTTGTTTTTATCGTGTGTGTGTGTATGTGTGTCTTTTGCCTGCATGTATGTCTGTGTACCATGTGTATGTCTAGTGTCTGTGGATGCCAGAGAGGGCATAGTGTATCCTGGAAACTGCAGTTATAGGCAGCTGTTAGCAGCCATGTGGGTGCTGGGAATAGAATCCGCATTCTCTAGAAGCACAGTCAGTGCTCATAACTGCTGAGCCATTTCTCCAGCTCCTGCTGTGAATTTTTTTTTTATTTGAAAAGTTAACTTTCTTTTGCACAATAGAAAAAATCATAAAAGAGAAATATTTTCTACCTGATGTCTGGAAAGGTTCATAGATTAGGTATTAGTTCAGATTTATTTATGATGATCTTATTTAGTAAATCCAATTAAAAAACTAAATAAAAGTTCAATTAAAGTAAGTGTTATTTCTTGCTAGAAATCCCAATTAAACAACAATAATAAAAATATTTAACAATGAACTAGAAAAGTTTGGTAAAGCACATAGACTCTATAAGGCAGCATTTTAGGATGTGATTAATATTTTCTCCCCTGCTGTTTTATCCTATGAAGTACACTTTGGAATTTTTAATCGTTGCAGACCCACCCAATTTCCAGCTGTGTAAGCACATCTTCTTTAAAGAGCTGTATCTCCTATATGGGCTTCTTGTTTATGGAATATCCTGCCAGCCTGCCAGGTGCTAAGAATTCTCTTGCCGTTCCCTCATTAGCTGTGTAACAGGCTCTTGTTACAGGAGGCCGAAGGACCAGAGCCGGCCTCCAGCCAAGCCTTCATGGCTGGTTCCCCTGGCCGCTTCTTTCCAGAGATAAGGTATGTGCCCCAGGCTGATGGCTGGTGGGCAGAAGCCTCCCGTCAACTCCACCTAAAGCCTCCTTTCTCCCTTCCCAGCCGCAGGAGGCAATGGGGTCCCTGACTCATGCTTGGCGTGGAGCCACCTGACAATTAGGAACACCTGCTTTGGGCTTCTTGCGGGAAACGAAAAGAGCTGTTGTTTTTGGCTTTAGTGATGTAGGAGTTTATCTGCTGCGATCGGTAGCTCTGCCTCAATAAATACCTGCTCTTCCAGGAAGGAGATCTTAATTCTTTGTATCTGTGTGTGTGTGTAAGTCTATGCAGAGGTCAGAGGGCGAGTCTCAGGAGTCATTTCTCTCTCCTTCTGCCTTGTGAGTCCTGGCGATCCAACACAGCGCCTTTACCACTGAGCCGTTTCACCAATCTTGAAATGGACTTTAAACCCACTTTCTAGGACATTGGTGTGAGGGGGCAGGACATATTTTGATGCAGGTTTAGAGGATGACTGAGAGGCAGTGAGGTACCGAATGGGTGGCCTGTGGGGAGACTCTCGGCTGGATGTGAGAAAGGCTGAGAGGGAGGGATGCCCAACAGGAGAGAAATGTGCGCGTGCAGGACCCAGGTAAAAGTGACCCGGACTGGCAGGTTGTGGAAATGGCTGCGGGTGAATCCTGGTTGGAGGAAGTGGGTGATTGGAGCTCACCACGATAGGCAGGTCGGGGTCCTCTGAGCGCGCTGCTTCCTTGCCTCTGTCACTCCTGCGGCCTCAGTGATGTGCTCTCCCACCACACTTCTGGGCGGTTGGCGTATTCTCGGAACCACGAGCACACCCTGCCTTCCCTGTTTCCATCACCTAGTTTTCCTTAGTGGTGATAAAAGTAAGCATTGTGTAAGTTAACTATTCTGGAAGCTGAGGGGTCTGCAGAATCGCTAGCATGAAATTAAGTGAGCTGAATACGGGAAAATTCATGCTATATGGACTTCCAGTGATCAAGAAGCACGGTAATATACTTTCCCCTGCCATTTTAATTCTACTAAATATTAAAAATACATATCACAGATACAAATCAATTATATATATATATATATATATATATATATATATATGTTTTATGGATTGACGGTAAAAAGCCACTTCTCACTAAACGTTATTTTTAGACTATCCATGTTGCTCCATTTCTACTTGTCAAATGATTTTCTAGTAAATTCTTGCTTGTGTTACGTTTTCGTTGTTTGTTTTTGACACAGGCTTTCTCTGTGTAGCCCTGGCTGTCCTGGACTTGCTCTGCAGACCAGACAGACCTAGAACTCACAGATCCACCTGCCCCTTCCTCCTGACTGCCGGGAATTAAAGGCATGTGACACCACACCAGGCTTTTGTGTTTCATTTTTAAGAAAGCAAAATATTTTATCTTTTCAAACTTAAAGTTTTCCGTCATTTTAGCCAACAAAAACTGTTTTATTTTATCTTCACTTTTCTGTTTAGAATAGGCTCCTTGCCAGCTACCTGCTATTTTGGAGTGGACATTCAGTGAGTTTATTCTAGCTGTGACTTTCAAGAGAAAACAAAGGATCTAACTGAGAAAATTCAAGTCCCACCTGATTCAGGCTCATCTTATACTGAATGAACCCTAGCTTTTCTCTTTGCATCACAGGAATAATAAATGATGTATCTCTTGACTGGACAGTAAGACATAATATCTGCAAAGAAAGACCTATATAGAAACAAGGAATAGATTAGATTTATACACTTCTAAATAAAAATCAATGGGTTATTACCTTAATAGATTAAGGCAATTGATCAACTTTAATTGATATAAAACAATTGAATTTGTACAAGTAAGTTTAAAACATTACAATATGTTTTACCAGCTAAACAATAAAAATTAGCTTGCAAAGTTGAGTGAGTTCAAGAAAACTTCTTTTGGGTTTCTCCAAGGTCATTAGTGACTCTGAGGCTCAGAAAAAAACATTCAATTTGAACAACTTTCATCATTAATGGAGAAATACTGACTTCATGAAGGATTTAAGAAAATAAAGATGGGCGTGCTCATCAAAGAAATTAATCACCTTTTCATACCAGCCTTTTGTGTTTAATGTGCATATTTCTTATGTAAATGATACTCTAACTTTGAACCATGTAATTCCTTGCTTTATCTTCATGTAGACCAAGAGCATTGACCTGGTTACACCTGCCTTAGGAGTTCACATGAACCTTGATCTTTAAGCAATGCCTTAAGCGCATAACCTCATCTCTTTATTACCTTCTCATTACCTGTTTATTCTCTCGCTGCCTATAGCCTTTGTCTGCGTTTTCTCAGGGGCAGGGCGACTTCTGGATTAGGCCGTTTGTCATGTGCTAGAGCCTTCATAAGCACCTGTTGAGAAATTTGGCTGTCGGAAGACTTCATGATCACCACTAAGCCTGGGATTCTGGTTGTTATCACAGTGCACAGTGCTGTATCCTGCACAGCTTCTCTGGAGGCTTCTGTATTCAGGAACAATCTACTCCAGACCTAAATTAAAAATAACAGTTTGCTCCTGGTGCAGGCGCTTTCCTACAACTTCAGCACGTGTACTTTATTTTTAAGTAAGTGTGCACATACACCAAATGCTTGCTTTTGTGTTCCAGGGAAGTAGTGGGTTTTTACTCGAGTCTGAGCACTGTGTTTCACCTCTTCCAAGGGACACTGCACATTACAGCCATGCTCTGAACTGGCCCATTGGCTGGTCTTGCCAGCTCCAGGTCTCGGGCACTGTACTGCTTTGGACTCCTAGCAGTACTCTGCTGTTCAGGGTTAAAAGTTAGGAAATATGTACACACCACCATCTTCAAAAAGTTGTATATATTCTGTTATGAAGTAAAGATGTTAGAGATAGGCTCTTTTGGGGAGGGGCAGAGGGTGTATACAGGTTTCTCTGTGTAGCCTTGGCTGTCCTGAGCTCACTTTGTTGATCAAGTTGGCCTTGAACTCCCAAGAGATCCACTTGCCTCTGCCACCCTGAGTGCTGGGATTACAGGTGTAGCACGAGTAGCTGAGGTAGGCTCTTGAATCTAAAAGAGTTGAAAGCCATTCTACGGTTGAAGACCATACTAGGAGACAGAGCTTATTAGTCATTTTGCTGCCTTTGAAAGAGCTTGTGACCAACATAAGCTGATCCAGACAGAAGTGGCTCCTACAAAATCACTTAGCTATTTATTGTTTGCATTGGTTTTATTTAGGGGGCTATGGCTACTTATTTAGACTCTAATTAAATTAATTAAATAGTTAGTGATTTTTTCCCCCTGAATTCCTCTTCTTTTTGCTGTGTGTGTGTGTTTGCGTGTGTGTGACATAACTAGCCCTTTCACACTTTAAGTTTGCTGCTTTGGGGTACTAAGTACCTGCCCGTTCATACTGCTCTATCACCCTCAGTGCCTCTCATCTTGGAATTTTTCTATCTTTAGCTGAACTCCTGTACACATTAAGAACTACCTCCCACTTCAGAATCCCCTAAACTCTGGACAACCATCATATTTTTCTTTCTCTATGAAGTGAATTATTCTGGTTACTTCTTCAGACACTATTTCTTGTTTATGTTTATTATTATTATCCTTTAAGATGATGACGATGATGATGTTGATGTTGATGATGATGATGATGATGATGATGTGTGTGTGTGTGTGTGTGTGTGTGTGTGTGTGTGTTTTGGGATACACACACTTGAATGCAGTTACTCAATGAGGCCAGAGATGGATCTTGGAGCTGGAGTTACAGGAGGTTATGACCCGCTCAATGTGGGTGCTGAGAACTGAACTCAGGTCCTCTGAAGAAGCAGGCAGCATTCTTATTGTTGCATGTGCCAGCCTTTCTTCCATTTTTAAGCTGATGAAGTATCATTGTGTGTACACACTACAAGTACTTTATTTGTCAATTTGTAGATACTGGGCCACTTATCCTTTGGCTACTATAACTATTTTACAAAAGTTGTAATTTCACAGATTCATTAATACACATTTATCCTACATTTTTATCACTGATGTTAGGAAGTTTTTAAGTAGAAAAGTACAGAATTTTAAATAATTTTCATTATTTTTTCTGTAGACCTTCATTAATATTTCAGGCATGTGCTACTGTGTGGCACATGTTTTCTTGATGTCTGTAGCAAGAAATTTAACTTTGATAATTTTATCACTTTTGTTTTGTTTCATTCAGTCTCCTACTCTGCTTTGAGAAAGTGTTCAGGACAGGTGTTATTCCTTTTCTAGATAGTTAGTAGAATTCACCAGTAAAGTAATGTGGGACTAGCACTTTGATTTTAAGAAAGTTTCATTACAAATTTATGTAGAGGCAAAGTTGTAGTTTTCTGTTTCTCTTTGAGCCAATTTTGGTAAATAGTGTTTTTAAAAGGAATCTTAATTCCATAGACATCTTTTAGTTTTCTGGCATGAAGTCATTCAAGGTACCCTCCCAATGTCTTCTCCATGTCTACAGGTCTGCTTTGATAAACCCCCCCTGTCCTCCTATTGGTCTGTGTGATGCTCTCTTGTCTTCCTATTGGTCTGTTGTGATGTCCCTCTTGTCTTCTTATTGGTCTGTTGTGATGCCCCTCTTGTCCTATTGGTCTGTTGTGAT
>NW_026587759.1:6090096-6162171 GCF_907164565.1 Psammomys obesus
TATTGGTCTGTTGTGATGCCCCTCTTGTCCTATTGGTCTGTTGTGATGCCCCTCTTATCTTCCTATTGGTCTGTTGTGATGCCCCTCTTGTCCTCCTACAGGTCTGTTGCAATACCCTCTCTTGTTCTTGATATTGGTTACAATTTCCCCTTTCCTTCTTATTTTTTCTTTTTTGATTAATTTTCCTGGAAGATAACCAAGTTTATTAATCACTTTGTAATGCTAACTTGGGTGTATGTTGCATTAATTTTTTTCCTTTTTCTTTCTTTCGTCTCCCTCACTTTCTTTAATGCTAGAAATTGAACCTGGGGCTTTGTACCTGCTTGGTATGAGCTGTACCACTGAGCTATGTCCCCTCAATGCTGATTATTTTTCTCTTTTACTCTTCACTATTTTTTTAAATTTCTACTTTGAGCTTAATTTTCTCTAGTTTATAGGTCTGAAATGACAGCTTTCCCACCACCCATTTAGTGTGCTGCAAAATCCTGCTGTATTATAAGACCAAAGGTGTTTTAGAATTGATGTAACAGTGCTGTTTTTATAACTACTTGTTTTATTGACACATTCTTGAAAATATTACAGCTGTAATGCTTTAAAACTTGGGACAATTTCTCTAAAATTCAATATAATTTTATAAAATAGTGTTCTAAAATTAAACATAAATAAAATAAGCATAGGTGATTAACAAAAAAAGAATATGATGTAAATCATAAAAACAATAAATAAAACTTTTTTCTTTTACTATTTTAGATCAATAAAATAAAAAACTGATAAATCAAAGCCTAACATTAGTAATTATGAAAAAAAAAGCTTATTCTCGTATTTGTGTACTTTAGATGTATCCATTGAAATATGTATCTGTATGCTCCTTAAGTTCAGTAATGCTATTGTTAATCATTTTAATGGTTGCATATTTCAGATAATGTCTGCAGAAGGTTAAATAGATGTAAAGATGTCTACTTTTTAAACAGCTTTATTGAGCTATAGTTCACATACCATACAACTCACTCATAGAAAGTATACAAAGCATTAGATATTTGTAACCATCGACATAGTCAGCTTCAAGATAATTTTGTCAGCCCAAAGAGAAACAGTATAGAATTTATTTATCATTACACTATCCCTGCCATTCCTAGTCAATGTTATTTTGATAAGCCAAAAATCAGAAATGCTTGTTTTTTTTCCTAAATATTTTCTTTTTTCCATATAGACCTGGCTGTCCTGGACTTGCTCTGTAGACCAGGCTGGACTAGAACTCACAGAGATCCACCTCCCTCTGCCTCCCGAGTGCTGGTATTGAAGAGTATGTCACCCATACTTGGTGTCCTTGGAAAAAAAGTCAGTGCTTCTAACCTGAGCCATCTTTCCAGCTCCTTAAAGTTTTATTCTTAGTAGCTCAATTAGGAAAAAAATTCAAGTTGTTCACTAACAGCTAACTGAATATTCACAATAAGAGTGTATAAATATAGTGACCTTTCAATGTAGGCCATATATTCGATTTAAAAAAAGGAAGGAAAGAAAAGAGGCAGGCAGGCAGGAAAGCCCTCTTAACACTGACTGGGGCCTACAAGGTGGCTCAGCAGGTAAAGATGCTTGCTGTCAAATCTGAGAACCTGAGCTTGGCCCCTAGGACACAATGGTTAGAGGACAGAACTAACTCTTGAAGGTTCTGACCTCCACAAGCCAAATGTGGCCTGGTGCACCTCCTTCCCAAATAAACAAATAAATGAAAAAAAAAAAAAAAAACAACTGAAAAATATTTGCTTTATTGTTGCAAAGTTAAAAAAAGTAGACAAGCTTATCTAGTTATAGTTCCAAAGCAGAATACAAATATATAAATTGCATATAACCCAGATAATGACTAAATAAACTTTTTTGAACCAAACTTAAGTTCTTACCACAGCAGTTTCACTTTTATTTTCTAAATGTCAGCACAACTGTGTGAAAGGATCTTCTAACAGTAGAGATTAAAGTTCAATGGCTACTGAAAAAAAAAAGAAATTAGAAAAAAGTAGTGCAATTTTTATTAAGAATACACATTAACTAAATGGAGGTGAATTTTTATTTCTCAGGATGCACTGTTTAACATTGATTGCTTTTTTTTCAAATACCCCAGTTTCATGCTTCTGTTATTCTGGGCAGGACAGTATCTAAGACAAAAAGATTTTTCTCTCTTGGAGTGTCTGTTTGTCCCCTCCCCCAGTGGAAAATTCTCATGTCTGTAATTCTAAATGCTTAGAGCATTGACTCTCAAATTTGCTCATTGTTGATTACAATCACCCAAAGTCTGGCCATAATTAATATCTGGATTCTACTATGGAGGTTCTTAAGCTGATATATAGTGCAATTCACAAATCATTGACAAAGTAATATTAAAATTTCTCATCAGAGAATAAAGATCCTTATGAATTTAACCATGAAATAATAATTCCCACTGTCTTTAGGGACTACAATCTCCTACTTTTTTTTTTTTCTTAATATACAATGTTCATTTTCTCCACTGTGCTAGTTAAGTCTAGTCATGTAGTACAAACTCCTGTTTCATGTTTCTTGGAGAAATTTGTGCCTGTATGAGTTTGCTGACTGATTGATATAATAAACACTGTATTAGAAGTCTGAGGTCAAAGAATGCTGTGATTTGAATGTGAAATGTCTCCCATGGCTCATGCATTTGAACTCTTGATTTCAGATGATGTGGCTGATCTGGAAGGTTATGGGACCTTTGGAGATGGAGCTTCAGTGGAGGAAGTGGGTCACCAGAGGTGGATCTTGAAGTGTTATAGCCTGGCCTCACTTCCTGTTCTCTCTGCTTCCTAACTGCAGATTCAATGCTACCTACGTTGACTTCAGCTTTCCAACACAAACCTAACTGTATACACCTCTTCAGGAAGTTTTCAGATTTCAGCCTCAGACCGAGGCTGAATCATTCACCCTCTTTCTTCTGATACTTCCAACTTCTCAGATCAAGCAGTTTTGCATTCTCTGGTTCCAGTGTATGGTGAGATGTTTTTGGGCTGTTCAACCCCCAGTCATATAAGCTAGTTTAAGAAACAAATGCTATTTCATTATATACCCACACGATTAGCTCTGCCTAGTGCACTAAGGAATGCAGAAAGCATATGGCTGGTTGTGCCTCTCTTCTAATTAAACTTTTTGAATTGTTTGAGGCTCTCATGCATGCATATAATTTTGAGGGAAGGAGAGTCAGTTTTCTTCAGGGATATTGCCCCAAATCTCATTTAAAAATAAAAACTAGTATTTGAAATACCTTAGCAATTTTTCTGCTACCAGAATTTTGGAAGGCTACTTTTCATCTCAATGGCTTCCCTGAGCCAAAGGAATGAAAAGCAGAAGAGAGTGGGCCTTAAGAGTATAGTTCTACCCTGCACAGCTGTAGCCCATGGTAGATCAGTGTCCAAGTGGGTTCCCTAGTAATAGGAACAGGGACTGTCTCTGACATAAACTCTTTGGCCTGCTCTTTGATCACCTCCCCCTGAGGGGTGCAGCCTTACCAGGCCACAAAGGAGGACAATGCAGCCACTCCTGATAAGACCTAATAGACTAAGGTCAGATGGAAGGAGAGGAGGACCTCTCCTATAAGTGTACTGGGGGAGAAGCAGGGGTGGAAAATAGGGAGGGAAGGTGGGATGGGGAGGGGACAAGAGAGGGGGCTACAGTTGGGATACAAAGTTAATAAACTGTAATTAATAAAATAAATAAATAAATTTAAGAGAGTACAGTTCTAGGTTCAGGGCTATGAGGATGGTAGCGGCTCTGATTTTCAGGCCTCATTCAGATTTGGTGGAGACTGTAGGATGACTGGAAATGCTGGAAAGAAACCTATTGTTAGGGAAACTTTGGGGCTTCCCAGCAACCCCAGAACCATAATCAGCTGGCCAATGAATCTGGGCTGTAGCTTTGATAATATCTCTCTTTGAAATCAAAATGATTCTTTAGTTCAGGCTGGGAGGTTTTAGAAGTCAGTGTAATTCATTAATATGTCAGAGGAAGGTTATTTTCCTTCAGTGGTATGGAATGAAAATCAAGACTAGGTTGATGTGAGATTCCAGAATATCTTTTACAGGCTTTTTTACAGCACAGAGGACGAAATAGATGCCACCAAGTGATCTGCAGCAAAAAAGGTATCCAAGAAGTAGTCTAGAATATTAGTGACTCCGTGCCTCACTGCAGCCTCATTGAAGGCTGCCCCTCTACCCCAAGTATGATCCCAGAATAAAGGACAACATAATGGCCTATTTGCAATGCTGCCTGTTAGGAAATTTAAATAATTTAGGGTTAATTGGTTTTGTTTCAGTTTGACTTGGCCCCATTCTCTTACACAGCCTGGCAGAAGAAGAGCTGGCAGTTCTGTGCAGTCCCTCTGCAGGCAGCAACAGCCATCTGACACTACCCTTCACTCACAGCAGGTACCTCTGGGGAACTCAAGCACCGACCCTGCTGGTGGATGGAACACAGCCCTCGAATGTTCTTAGTGCACGGAGCCACAGCTGAAATGCAGCTGTGGCGATGGGTAACTGTTCTGGGTGCGCCTATCGCAGGATCTCTGTTGTTGCGATGGCATATTGTTGGCCACCACTCGTCGGTTGGATTTTTATAGCTCAGCCTGGTCTAATAAACAGCAGCAGATGGAGCTGGAGTCTCTTTGGAGAAATGACTAATCTCACAACCTGTAAGATTGTTCCCTGTGTGCTTTGCATTGGCTTCATTCAGAGACAGTGAATGAACATGACAGGGAAACTGACAGGAGGAAAGCAAGCTGCCAGGGCTTCCGAGCTCTTCTGCTGGACATGTAGCTCAGGGGGCTGAGTCTTATAGATCCTGTAGCAGTTTTTTCCCCCATGCAAACTCTTCACTTTGGTTCCCTGTAGAAACTAGAACTCTGCCAAGTATGTAGACTCGTTGACACAGTAAGTGTTCCTTCTGGTCTCTGTCACCCTCTGCAGATCATTTCTTTGCTTTCCAATCCTATTATTCTGCTCATACTGCTGTTCAGGCATCATAGGCGAGGTGGATCAAACAATGGAATGCATGTTCACATGGTCTGGAAGAGAGGCAGTGTTCTGCAGAGCACCTCCCTGCTTTCATTCTCTGCACATCTTCCCCACCTGTTTTCTATGCAGAGGCTAGAGTGACAATGTATGATTTATTTAATAGTATGTGTTTATTGGGTTCTGCTATGTGTTGCCATTTGAAGAGAAACTAATTTCTCTTCTTTCTTTTTTTAAACCTCCTTAGATATTAAGGATACAAATTTGTGGTTTCACCAACCTAAAGAAATATCTTTTCATCACTTTCTCTTTTATAGAGGCAAACTATGCATCCCTGCCTGGCCTGCAATTTGAAATGTAGACCAGATTAGCCTCAAATTCATAGAGATCAGACTGCTTCTGCTTCCCAAGTGCTAGAATTCAAGGTTTGGCCACCATGCCAGGTCCTATAAAATAAACAAACAAACAACTCTTGAAAGTTACTTTTCATTGTTCTTAAAATGAAATGCACTATCTTTCACAAGACTTTCTGCCCTCCGGGCAATGTGGCTTTGCCTTCTTCAGTCTTTGCGCTGATTTCCTTCGATCTGTCTGTGTCTGCTTCCCCGTGGCCTCACAGCACTTGACTTCTCCACCTGAGATAGTCTTTCCTCCTTGTCTGTCTTGAATGCCCCGCTTATTTCAGGCCTCAGCTAGCATGTCATGTTTCAAAGACATCTGTGCAACTCCTTGTTAAAATATTTCCCTGCCCTGACGCACGATTTGTAGTACTTACGTTTGGTTTTCATCACAGTCATGGTTACAGACTTCTCTCCCACTGTGTAAGAATTGCTTCTGTCATTATCTGTTTAAAATCTTATAAGTTCCATAAATTCTTAAGTCACAGTTTATATTTTCAACTGCTGCATTTTAAAAGCTAAATCCCAGGTGTGCAGCCATGATTTAATAAGTGTATATTATTATATTGAGATAAGCGGACTCATCTCCAATAACACCCTCAAATCACAGATGGCTTTTATCTTAGGTCCCTTGAACAACTTAAAATAGAATAAAACTTCTTAACAAGCTACCACAAAGTGAGGCATACCAAGTAACCAGGAAAGGGAAGAGCTCTTTAACCATGGAAACTGTTTTCTGTTTAGAAAAAGTTGTAAATTGTAGGAAAGACTTCAGCTTTTTTGCAAGGAGCTTGCTTGTTCTGCGCAATTGATTGTCATCAACTTTTCACTTGAAAATCATCTTACAAACCCCAATCCTCATGGCAGACTGCCAACTTATTAATGGGGGGGCTGGGGTTTTGCTATCGAAGTAAAGTGCTGCTGCATAGAGAGGTGTGAAGTGTCCCGTCCGTGTGCTCTTAGTTACTCAATCATCTCCCAAAATACTTGGCCATATATAACACGAATCTTTAGCATACATGTTCAGAGGCCCCAAACACTATTTTGTTTTAACAACAATAGTTATTATTATTACCAACAGGCACAAATGCTCTCATCTCTAAATCCAGGTGTTTGAAATCAAAATATGAACGATGGAGCAGCCAATTACAGACCGAACCAGTTTGGGAACCAAGCTTGAGGTTTTTGGTTATAACCGATCACATCAAATTGAAGGTCAAGCGAAGGACAACATCTCAGACTTGGGGACTATGGGTTTCATGGGTAAGCTGGCCAGGCTTAGAACTCAGGAGCCAAGGCTGGTTTTCTATTCATTTCTTTTCTTTTTCTTTTTTCCTTCCTTTTTCTTTTCTTTCTCCTCCCCTTCCTCCTTTCCTCCCCAACCCCATCCTCCTTCTAGTCTCATGTATGCCAGGTTAGCCTCAAACTCACTGTGGCTGAGGATGACCTTAATCTTCAGATCTTCCTGCCTCTACCTCCAGAGCACTGGTCCAGCAGTATGCCCTAATGTTGGGTGCAGTGCTGGAAAATGGAGCATGTCAGGTGAGTCCTCGACCAGCTGAGCTCAATAACCAGTTCTGGTTCTACATTTTTAGCTGGCTATAAAGCCACCAACAGAAACTATTTGGGCTGTGTAAAAATTATATGAAATACAAATTTCTTCCCATGATGATCAAGCGCCTTCATATTGCCTATATCTAATTTTATACTATGGCAAAATGAAATAGTTACAACAGACTTCCAAAGATTTTTGCTTTAATTCTCATACACACACACACACACACACACACACACAGTTTTACATACATATTATTTATTTATTTAGACAGGATTTCACTGTGTAGCATTGGCTGGCTTGGAATTCACTACATAGAACAGGCTGAGACTCACAGAAATTCACCTACCTCTGACTCCTGAGTGATAGAATTAAAGAGATGCTCCCAGGTAGCTGAAAAGTCTTCAGAAAATGAATACTGAATTATGCTTCCCTGTGTTTAAGTTCAGTTTCATTTAAACAAAACTTTAAATATCATTTCTGATTTTGGACACTAATGATTATTACTCACAATCTGAAAAACATTAATGTGGTTTGTTTTCTGGGTCCTGGTGGCCTAACATTTTTTTTAAAAGCTTAGAAAAAAAAATTCAAATCTTCTACCTGGCAGTAAAATAAACCCTAGATCTTTTTTTAAAACTATATTTTGAACTTTATTATTAGCAGCATCATTTTTAATTATAAATTAAAATAAATTTATATATTTATTTATTACAATTTATTCACTTTGTATCCCCACTGTAACCCCCTTCCTAGTCTCCTCCTAATACCACCTACCCTCCCTCTTGTCTCCTATGCCCTTTCCCTAGTGTTCTGATAGGGGAGGTCCTCCTCCTCTCCTATCTGACCCTAGGTTATCAGGTCTCATCAAGGCTGGCTGCATCATCTTCCTCTGTGGCTTGGCAAGGCTGCACCACCCAAGGGGAGGTGATCAAAGAGCCAGCCACTGAGTTCCTGGTCAGGGATAACCCCTGCCCCCCCCCCCCCTTACTAGGGAAGCCACTTAGGAACAGAGCAACCAATGGGCTTCCTTTGAAGAGGGGGTCTAGGTCTTCTTCATGCATGGGCCTTGGTTGATCTTAGATCTTATTTAAACACACACACACACACACACACACACACACACACAGAAAGAGAGAGAGAGAGAGGAGAGAGAGAGAGAGAGAGAAACCATTTCATAGGTGGTTTTGCAAAGAAGAATCCAGAGTTGAAATGAGCCCTGTGCTCTATAAAGCTGCTCCCACCACAGCAGAGAGGGGTCTGATGTTGCAAAGCAGGGTCTCAGCCCCGAGGCAGATGGAAAGATACACTGCTCTTTAGCAAAACTCTCAGGTTACTTAAGCTGTATGTTCTTATGTTCAAGTGTGAGAAGCACCAATATGAACCAAGTCAAGGTCTGACTACAGCAGCATTAGATACTCCTCACAGTGGGGAAAGGAAAATGGCTTGCCTCTGGCTGGTACTTGGTTTGGGATTGGCAGGCACACAATGTGAGCGGGCTGCGATGCGATGGTTCAGAGAAAAGAGCATTTCCATTGATGCTGTAGTGGCTTCTATCTGGGGTGGGGTGGGGACACGCAGCACTAAACGGGTCAGAATGAATTTGTAGCAGTGGGGCAGGAGTGACTCCGGAAGCGCCAAGGCATAGCAGACCTCTGAGCTGCTGGGGAGCTCCTGCCCTGCCCTCCTTGCCTGCTGTGCCAGTGGCTCCTGTCCCACAACTCTCGGCATTCTCCACTTTCCCACATGGATTAGAACCAGGCAGATTTCTAGGAACCAGAGTCCAGGCTCTGCTGGTGTGTGCTCAGAAACCCCATTTTCTGGAAATGAGAGCTCTCTGAAGCTTTGGTCCCAGTAATTCATGGTTGCAGAGTCCCAGGCTTCCCAGGGACACTGTGAGTCAGTCACTGAGGAGCTCAAAAGGGCGGGTCTCCAGCCGCCTAAAACAGCTCCTTGGCAACCTGAACCTTGGACAGAATATTTTCCCTCTGTAATTTCCTCAAGCCTCTTCCACAGTTTAAATTCCCCGAGTCCTCACACACTTCTACGCACTGGTTTACCAGCCCCTCACCTGAGTGACTGGTCCTTCAATGACGGCAACTTTTTAGGTTCTGGTAAGAGACCATATCACCTAATATAGAATCTTGGTTTATTTTGGTTTGGGTAGAGGGAGAGGGTGTGAAAATAGAAGTACTGGATTTAGAATTGAGGGCTG
This sequence comes from Psammomys obesus, assembly GCF_907164565.1. Lineage (NCBI taxonomy): Eukaryota > Metazoa > Chordata > Mammalia > Rodentia > Muridae > Psammomys > Psammomys obesus. Next base: position 6,099,274 of record NW_026587759.1, read on the forward strand.
ATAGAAATTTAACCAAGTAACAGCAGATCTTGGCAAGAGTGCCAGATCCTGTCACTGCTTTGTCACAGTCCCCTTTCAAACAAATAAAAGCTAGGAAAGCAACCCAAATAGTTAAACTGGAAATGCCTGTGCTTTGAGCTGTCTCGAGAAGTCTCCCAAACTTCTTTTCCATATTGCTGCTTGTTCTCAGACTGTGGTACCCAGGACAGCAGTCCTCTTCTGCAAACACAGAGAAAATGCGTCTTCCGGTCCACCCCAGATCTTCAGAATCAGAAGCTTATGTGAGTCTGAATCATTGCTAGATTTGAAACTGGTCTTTAAGACCTGTTAACCCGCTTCATAAAGCAACTAGTTATTAGCTGGCACTATGAGAGAGAAGGAGAGAGAGAGAGAGAGAAAAGAGAAAGAGAGAGAGAGAGTTCGAGAAGGCAGATACTTAGGCAGAGCAAAAGATTTACTTTGGACAGCCATCACAGCACCTTCTCAGTAAGAGTCTGAGAACTGTATCGGCTGAGGAAGCCTCTTTAACCCACACATTCTCCTAGTGGGCTGGCCACCTGTTGCTGAAGACGATGTACTCCAGTGGTTATGAATCTGTCAGAATGAAAAGAACACACTGCTCTACTTACACAGTTGAATTATAACTTCTGCTCAGTAAGCTCGATGAATTAATACCTGTCTGGGAAGAATTAAGGTTTTTTCAAGCAAGGTGAAATTCACCTCTCAAAATGTGGTTAAAAAGAAGAACTTTCCATTCCCAAACTATTCCCTTAAAGGCTAACTAATAAGCCAACATTTATACAAAAGCAAAGAAACATGCAAGCTATGAGAGTTACTGGCTAATAAGCTATAAAAAGCAGCCTAGTAGTTCAAGCCCAATACAAGCATTGACCATGAAAAACCATGAGGATATCTGCTGTGTTTTTCCGATTGCTTGAAAAATAAAAGGCCCCTCCTCCCAACTATGGGGACTGGAAGCAAGTATTTGCTGTAGGAATAAGGCATTTATTTTTGTATGTGTATATGTGCTTGTATGTACTTATGTGAGTGTATTGTATGTGCATGTGACTGTGGCATTATATGCATGTGTGAGTAGGCATGTGTGCCTATGTGTATGAGCAGAGAGACCATAGACCAGCATGTGACCTTCTCTGTCACTCTCTATTTTATTCCTTTGAGATCAACATCTCAGTGAGCTTGGAGCTAGGCTGGTAGCTAGCAAGTCATGGTAATCCTCCTGTCTCCACCTTTCATGGTGTTTGAGTTAGAAGACTGCTCAAGTCTTTACCCATTATTTTTTTTTTTTTTTTTTTTACATAGGGGATGAAATTCACACTCAGGTCCTCATGTTTGGGAGGGAAGTGTTCTCACCTACTGAGTCACCTCTCCAGATCCAATTACTCAAAGAAAATTCATCAGTGTAGTTCATGTGCTAAGAGCATGTGATTAGCAGACACAAAACCCTGTCTTCAAGCCTCAGCATCAGAAAACAGACAAAACCCCAACACATAAAATAAGAGCAAGTGAAACAAAATAAAGGGTAAATATTGCGTCAACAAGAGAACTTCCATTCTTTATTTGAAAAGCAAGGAAGGTCGGGTAGAGACTGCTCTTAAATGTTACCTGTCACCTTTCGGTCTGGTCACATTGCTCGGTCATGTGTTCATTTCCTCACATCTCTGTGCTTTGGAGGCTTCTGCCCATAAAGAGTCATCTTGGGTGAAGAGCATTCTGACACTTACTACTATTGAACTATTACTATTTGGTTCTTTACATACTGTGAGATCTTGAGCAAGATATCTAAAAATACCAAAAGTTTATTTATTTTTATTTCTGTAGCAAAATTTTTCTTGTTAATAGCATTCTACCTAAGTAACTGATTTTATAAAGACATTGAATAAAGTGGAGGAGCACAGAAATATTTATTTCTATGTTTTGTTTTGCTTTGTAGACAACACCAATATGCTGGGTTTCTTTAGTTTAGATGCCCTTTAAGTTCAAAATGTTCAGAAAGAAGCTAGCCATCAAGTTCTTCACAAACTCTCCATATTTAAAAAAGAAACCAGTGCTTTTAAGCCACATTAGTCCTACTGATGAAGTTAAATTTCTGTATCTTTTTTCCAACCTGTCAAATCTAATAATAATAATCACAATAGCACTTCCTCTACCTATGTGGTGTCCCTTTCTTTTTCTGATTCTTGTGTCTAAATGTTCACAAGAGTCAGAATGTGATTTACCTGCTCTACCATCACTTTCTGATCAGTTGTAGTTGGCAGATGTGCTTAGAAACTTCTAGAACTACACTGGATGCTTTGACTCTTAACTCCAACTTTTTAGAGTTTCATGAATTTTGGACATTATTTTAAAATGAATAGCTCCCATGTCTGTGCGTTTTTTAGAAAGAGAGGATGATGAAAGTATCTGTTTCATGAATGATCCATTCGAAGATTCAACAATACAGTAGATATAAAATGCATATAGCCCTCAGTAAGGGTAAATAATGATGGCTGTTATTTTTTCATTGGCACACTAATCTCCCCAAAGCATATTTTATTATATAAGTGTATATTTAAGCATCTAGAATAACTTCACTCTGCCAAGCATAATAGAGTGCTCATCAACTGACAAATTCATTGACGAAACACCCAAATGCCCTTGTCATAGTGTGTCAACCGCACATGTGTGTCAGTTTGTGGAAGTCAATCCTATCATTCACCCATGTGGGTTCCAGGGACTCAACTCCGCTCATCGGGCCTGGGGGCAAGAGCTTTTGCTTGCTAAGCCATTTTAAAGTATTTTTCTTGAGAATTCAGACAACTAGACATGTGGAAATGTATATGATATTATCTCTGAAATAAAATGTCTGATAATTCAGGCACAGTGGTGTAATCAGTCATCCCAGCTGTGAGAGGCTGAGGCCCAGACTTCTGAGGCATGCCTGAGCAACATGAAAAGACCTAATCTCTTGAAACGTGATCACATGAAATATAGCACGAGGGCCTAAACAGAAAGTGAACAGTACTGAACCTACACTCTGATGGAATTACGAGCTTGAGAGGGACAGTGTGGAACATTTCAGATAGTCCCTTGTGGGTAGGCTGGCCACAATCCTGTTAGACCCTGAACCGCTCATATTTACATGTGTTATCTTGGTGTCATTGCTTGCTGTGTTCCCCTTCATTTTTTTTAATTGAACATTTTTTCATTACTATATATTGTGATCACCATTTTCCCCTCCCACAACTCTTAACAGATCCCCCCCATCTCCCCAACCACCCAATCTCAGTCCTCTATTTCTCACTGTTTTTAGAAAAAACAAAAACAAAAAACAAATGGACAGGCAAACAAACAAACAAAACCTTCTAAGAAACCCCTTCCCCACAGAATCACAAAATGAGAAACCATAAGCAAAAGGCCACTAGGACAAAAAAAAAAAAAAAAAGGCACAAACAAAGCAACATGAAACAAAGAGTTTACAAAAGTCCCGTTGAGGCCACTGTGAGACTGCATTGGAGAAAATTGTTTGCAAATGGGTGTCAATTACAGATGGCTTCTGATTTAGGGACTCGAGGTGAAGTACACTTCACCTCTTTCAGTGCTGGAACTCTGGGTTTAACCTGTGTGGGTCCTGGACATGCTGCCAGTCTCTACCATTTTATATTGGAATCAGTTCTGTTGTGTCAGGAGGATATGGTTTCCTTGAGTCATTCATTTTCTCTGGGTCTTACATTTTTCTGCCTCCTCTTCTGCATAACTCCCTGATCCCAGGGTGGGAGGTTTGATGACAACATGCTCTTTAGGATTGTCTTCATCTCCGCACATTGCCCAGGGCTGGTTCTCTGTGTCAGCTCCCATCCACTGCACCGACCTTCTCTGATGATGGCCAAGTGAGACACTGGTCTATGGTTATAGCAAAACATCAGTAGGAGTCATTTTACTTCTATGTTCCTTTAGCAAGACAAGCATCTTCCTTATGTCTTAGTGTGGCTTCCTGTTGCTTCGATAAAATACCCCAGCAAAGGCAGCTTAATAAAGAAAGTGTGTATTTGGCTCACAATTCCAGGTTACACACAGTCACTGTGAGACAGTCAAGGTGGCTTGAGTGAGAAGCAGCTTGTCGGCCACAGTATATGCCCAGCCCACACTAGAAGGCAGTGGTGAATACAGGGTGCAAGCTGCCCTCAGCTGACTGTCTCCCTTTCCTTCAGTCCACGCCAGCCCACAGGATGGCACTAATATTCACAGTTTGTCGCTCTCCTCCATTAATTCCTCTTAGAAAATCTCTCACAAGTCTGGACAATCTTTGACCATTATTCTTTGAGACTCCCTCCTGTGTGGAGTTGGAACCCAAAAGTAACCATCACCCCGTTAGCTGACAGCATTTCATATGGCACTTGATTAAAACTGCCTGGTTTTCAAAAGCCACCTTCACACTCAAACACATTCAGGTGAAAGCAAACCAATTTATTTTTCTAAATGGCTGCTGGCTCTAAGAGTTATTCAGGCTTCTTAATCTTGTCCTATATATAACGAGAAAGAAAATTTGCCTGGATTTTGAGTCCTAGCACTTTGTCAGAATTAATATTTAATCTTTTGTATTTGAGTAATCTCCCAGAAATGATTTCTGAGATGGGATAGGAGTTCCGAAGAAGCATGGGGTGGCCGGAAAGTTTCTGGAGTCTGGAAGTTTGTTCTCACCGTCCACCTCGCTGAGGCATGGCCTCTTATGTGGCCTCTGCTAAGTGCTCCGGGGTAGCTTATCTTCCAGCTTCAGGGCTTTCTCCTGGCTTTGCTTCCTGTCCCACCGTAGGCCTGCTGGGATTACCGGTGTGTACTAGCAGCAGCCACTGCATGCTTTCTGAGTGCGTTCTAGAATGCAGGCTGGTGTGGCAAGTGCTTCTCATGCTGTTTTTGAGACAGGGTGTCATGGAGCTCTGGCTGACCTCATACTTACTAGGTAGCCAAGAATGGTCTTGAACTCCTGATCCATCTGTCTCCACCTCCCAGGAGCTGACATTACAGGAGTAAGCCACCACACCAGGCTCATGCAAGTTTTTGAATGAACTGATGTAGTCATAGTGGAGGAATAAATCCTAAAGGGTCCCATGGAATCAACTGTTGAGACCTTAACTTAACTTTTATTTCTATTCACTTCTCCAATAATCCATAACAAGAAATGTCTTCCTGTACCTTAGGACATGAAGCTCCTTTTTAGATATAAGCTGCCTAGAGTGGATACCGTGAAAAGCTCCAGGAAGAGTATCACAGCAGCCCAGAGACCCGGGCATCAGTGGGATGTGGTTAGCTTGCATACATTAGAAGGAATCTGCCAATGATTTTAGATGTCACCAAAAGTTGCTTTGGTTTGTGCCACTCTAGTCTTTGTCATTATTGTTTCCATGAAACTGAATTATAAAGCTTCTAAATAGTTAGTGGTGATGACATTTTCCATTTTATCTGAGACCTCAGGTAGAGTTCAGTGGCTGAGATGACATAGCTGGTATAAGAGATGAACAGTTACAATGAGCTCTGTGAAGGACCACAGAACGGTTTCATGTTTAAAATACAAAAGCGTTTTGCAGGTCTGACTCCTCCAGATACTTTGGCCCGGGGTAGTAAGGTGTGGATGGCTGATGTGCAGGGAGACCGAGTGGACTCAGACAGGTGAAGTTCACCCACCTCGGCATTGAGCAAGTAAGGAAGAGGTGGGGCAAGTGTGTCATAAGCCACACTATTCATTCTCCCCTGCTTTATAACTTCATTTCACAATCAAGGGAGCCTGCCAACTACAGAGGATGGTGAAGAAAGTAGAAGGGTTGGGTCAAAGTCAATGTTTGATTTGAACCTTTTGCCTTTTTGCAGCAAGTTAAAGCAACTCAGGTTGTGCGTGCCGGTTGCACTTGCCTTGTGGTTTTTCTTTCCTTAAGTGTGATTGTGAGTGTGCACATGCACACACAGGCACTTGCACGAACAGCACAGACGCCAGCGGAGGCTGAAGGTCAACACACGCTGCTTCTTTCTCTGTGGATTTCCCCCTTATTTTTTTTGAGACAAGGTATTTCCTGAACCTGGACTTGACCAATTTGGCTATCCGGGCTGGGATCATGCACCATCCCCTTCCGGTCTCTTGATTACTGAGCTTCTTTGTGGGTGCTAGGGGTCAGACTACAATCCTCTTGCCTGAACAGCAAGCATCTTCTAGTTCCAGTCTCCTTGTCTCCTCTCTCTCTCTCTCTCTCTCTCTCTCTCTCTCTGTATGTTTCTAAAACTGAACTTCTTGTTATTGCAAAGTGGTAACTGTGCAGGGAAGAAAAACTAAGATGAGAAAGAAGACAGGATAAAGGAGCACCAAGCAAGCCAGGAAAGGAGTGGGAAGCATGCACAGGGACATTTAGATAGAAATTCTTATCAGCAAGAATCTGACTTTCTTGGGGCTCAGCTTCATATTCATGGAAACACAGGAGCAATCACAGTAACTAGACTTTAGGGAAGTTACTTCAGTTCTATCATGTAAAGTTCATTGAGTACAGAAAGCAGTGTGTGGCATTTTATAGGTGACCAATAATTTTATTTTTAATGTTATCAGACTTGTGGGGGGCACAACCTGTGTGCCAAGTCAGGTCTACCCATCAGCTCTTAATAAGCCGGCTAAAAGAGGGAGTTAAAAGTGGGAAGCAAAAAGGGAAAGATTTCAATGTGGTCACATTGAAAAGAAGGATGAAAAGAGTCAGTGAAGCCCCCCAAGTCTCCGTTCAGGCTCCTAATATAAAATTAGAGTATAAATAGAGAGCCAAGGATACCACATTGAAGCAGTCCTGGTCATGGACCATTAGTGTCTGGGCTTCTGGTCCCATGTTGTAAGATGATCTGTCAAGTTGTTAGAATCATGTGATATCTCTTTCCAGGAGAAAGTTCCTCCTCTAACTGTGGTCTTTTATTTCTCTCAGCACAAGATTCTCGAGGAAATTTCTTCATCTTTAGGATTTATTTTTTTAACAGTTTAGCTGAGAGACACAAGAGTCTCTTTTGAACATCTTCACTTATGTCAGACTGATTAATCAATATAACAGAAGACAAGAGTACGAACATAAAGACTCATTCTTAAAATCCTATTTGCATTAATATATCTTTGGTCAGAGATAACTCCAGTTTATTTTTTAAATGAGAGACAAAATCATTATCTCAGCGTTGTTAAAGCATATTATAGAGATAATTTCTTGTCCTCTGGTTACTATATTTTGTGTCTATCGTCCAAACACATGAAAGGATTTGGGGTGTTGGACTTCTTCAATAATGAGTCTGGTGTGTGTGTGTGTGTGTGTGTGTGTGTGTGTGTGAAAAAGTATCCTTGGTTTGCTTTTCAATAAAAACGGCATGAGTCATCAAATAATCCAGGACCTTTTGCAATGGAAATAATTAGAAAGTAGGCAGAGATGGGACTCATGAGCTGGACTGATCCTCCTAAGAAGCCACACCCTCAGCCCTAGGGGTTGACTGATGCCAATCTGGAACAGCTGCCATTCCAGTTCTGGATTCAGATGGTTTGTTTTTTGGGTGGAGTAAAAATGCAGTGACCAGAAAAAGATCACAAGTGCCTGAAGAAATCCCTTCAATTATAGGTACCCTGTCTTCAAAATTATACTGTAAGAACTCGCCCTAGCCAGAGTGAAGAAAAGTCTATAGCCAGTCACAGAGAAGCAACTTTGGAACATACCGGAAGGAAGGAGGAAGTTGGTACCTCCATTTTTACCCTATGCACAATTCTACAGGGAGCAGAAAAGCATTTACTCTAAAGGCCTATGGGCAAAGGTCAGACCCCAAGCAGAGAGGCCTCCATCTTGTTGAGTCCCTGAGGAGACCTTCCCGACCCCTTTGTTCTTCCAGATAGTTACATTAGCACTCACAACTACCAAGAGAAGTAGGTGCAAGTGACAGCTAGGCTGTTCTGTTTGTCAGTCAAGGAAAAAACTAACATCTGGGAATATAGTTTCATATACCATGCTTAATCTTAATTTAATTGTATAACATAACAAATGCACACATATACCAACGGCTCAAGAACATGTATGAGTTTTTCCCAGGCTGTCTCTTGAACATCTTTGGGCTCAATATAGTTCCATCACTACATAGGTACTATAAGCAAACTTCTGTAGACGACAAATCATGGAAAAGAAACCCAAAATATCTAGGTCAGTTGCTAAGTTCCTTCTTACTTATCAAATTCTAAAAAATGGTGTAAATCACCAGCACCAAGCCCCACTGCACCTGAGACAGTTTTATTGTTCTCACCTGACCAGGCATTAAAACATTCCTCCAGGATGATTCTATGACACAGTGACAGAGACTGTACCTTCTTCCTTATGCTCTTTACCAGTTAGCAATGTCTAAATTTAACTAAAAATGATTAAATAGTTATTCTAGAAAAAGATGAATACAGAAATTAATTAGCAACAAACTTTTTTCCTAGAGAGGAAAACAAAAGCAAAAATTTAAGATGTGAATTTGAGTTCATATTTCACTATGGCAAAAATTTTTACAGCAGTTGTTGTGGTTTGTATAGGAATGCGCCCCATAGACTCATATGTTTGAATGCTTGGCCCATGGGGAGTGCCCATAGTGCCAGGGCTTGGCACTACTAGAAATGTGGCCTTCTTGGAGGAAGTATGGCTTTGTTGGCGGAAGTATATCCCTAGGGGCTGGCTTTGAAGTCTCAGATGCTCAAGCCAGGCCCAATGTGTCTCATTCTTTTCCTGCTGCCGGCAGATCCAGAGGTAGAACGCTCAGCTACCTTTCCAGTACCATGTCTGCCTGCATGCTGCCAGCTTCTCACCATGATAATGGACTAAACACCTGAAACTGCAAGCCAGCCCCAATTAAATGTTTTTCCTTATAAGTGTTGTGGTGGTCATGGTGTCCCTTCACAGCAATCAAACCCTAATAAAGATAACATTGCACAAGTTAAACAGAAACATTGACACTGGCTGGAAGAGAGATTACTGATGCAATTGAATAGACAGCTGTGGTGGCTTTGAAGAGATATCCACAGGTTCTTTGCTATTCTTCCCTTCAAACAGGGTAGAGGCTAGTCTCCCTTCCTTTGTATGTGGGCTGGGTTTGATGACTGACTAACAGAATGCAATAGAAATTGTAGTCTATGGCTTTGAGACACTGAGACATCTCCTTCCCCGGGGAAAACAATAGATAAACCTTGAAGGCAGTGAGGAGGTGCTGTGGAGAAATCTGACCTGCAATGAACTGAGGTTTCTTGGTAACAGAAATCTAATTGAGCCATCTTGGAGGAGTATCCTGAATCATAAAGTGACTCTTCTAAGGTCAGAGCTCTGGCATGAAAGCATGATCCCCTCTTTTCTCTAAGCTAAGCTATTCTAATTCCCAAGCCTTGGGAATTGTATAATTAATGTTTGTGGCTTTAAGTTGCTAAATTTTGATGGAATTTTATATGCAACGATAGATAACTAATATAGCTATCCAAGATCTCTGACATCCACAGGTTTTTTTTTCCTTTAATTTTTAAGAGTTAGTTATTTATTTTATGTATATGAGTACTCTATCTGCATGTACACCTGAATGCCAGAGGAGGACATCAGACCACATTATAGATGGTTGTGAGCCACCATATGGTTGGCAGGAATTGAACTCAGAACCTCTGGAATAACAGACAATGCTCTTAATCGCCATCTCTCCAGTTCCCAGATTTTTTTTTTTTTTTCAAATTGAACCCAGGACAAAATATGCATGAAGCAATCTCAGTCTCTCCCCACCACACACACACTTATTTTTACTATTTGAAACAATGGGTCATTAAATTGCTCAAGTTCAACTCATGCTTTCTGTGTAGCCCAGCTTTGAATCTGTGATACTCTTGCCTTGGTTTCTCAAAGAGTAGTGACTAGAGGCCTATGCCACCAGTTTGGCCTCCATAAATCTGCAGTGTAGTTGGAAAGCTAGCTTCTGTATGTGAAAACAAAGATCTATCTCTGAAAGGTTCTACTTACCATCAGATAAACAGGACAGCTATGCAGTGGAATTTCTAAGGGTGACACCCATAACACACAGTACTTGCAAAATGAGTGCTAAGATCCTCAGTGAAGTGAGCTGTGAAGCCAGGCAACTTACATATTTGGAATATATAAAATACTTTCCCCCTCGGGGTAGCCCTGTGACGGAATTTGAGAGGTAGAAAGAGTGAGGAGGTTTCAGTGGTGATGCCTGTGGAAGCCGATGCTGGAGCTCACACGTAACCTGGACCTTCAAGGAGAGCCTTGCCCCTGCATGTGACACACCACCCCAGCATCCTCCTGGTCAGTCAGACCAGTCACCACGTAGCTCTCCCTGACTGCCCTGTATCACATAACCCTTCCCACATTTTATTCCTGAGCTGTGGTAAACTGAGGTTCCATCCTGTCAGAAATCTAACTGAGCCATCTTGGAGAAGGATCCTGAGTCATCAGGTGAGTTTCCTACAGCCTGACAGTATGACCATGCCTTTTCTCCAAGCCAGGCTTCACTTCACTTGTACCGGAAGTGTGCCTCCAGTTTTCATGTTTCTAGTGACCCAGTGTTAGCATACAGACAGTTCTGTTGGCCTAGCAATGCCTTACCATATTACATCATCACCTGCCACTGTAATGCCAGGATCACGGGACCCTCAGAGACCACCAAGAGACGACTCGATGCAATAACAAGAGAACTTTATTACGACAGCAATCGAACTTGGGACTCAGGTCTCACTGACGCAGCAGTAGAGAAGTGGGACCCTGAGCCCTGAGTGAGCAGGGTTTTTAAAGGTAAAGACTGTAAGCAGGGGGTTTCCATGACAGCAAGCAGAGGGGTACATGTTTCCATGAGAGAAAGCAGAGGGGTTCATGCCTTGACATTACAGAATTGGGTAAAAGCCATAGGAGAGAGGTGACCATTTACATAATCACAATTGCCAAGGTGATTGTCCATTTTTTACTAAACATTTATTCTGTAATATTTCCTGGAGGCCATTGCTTGGAGAGCTAACTTTGTTTTCTGCCAGGTGCACATTCTGTGATATTTCCTGGTACCTGAGTTCAGCTCCTGGTCAAGATGGCTCCTCATTTCAAAACGGAGTCACCCAGGCTAACTTAAACTCTGCACCACCAGATGTGCTAGGCGTCTGCAAGATAAAAGGACTGCCGCCACCTTCACCTTTCCCTCTCTGCCTCTCTCCTAGTCACTTTCTCTCCTACACACCCTCTTTTTCTCTGTTCCTGTGCCCCTTTCTCTCTGCCCTCATGGCTCACTCACTATCTCTACCCCTTCTCCAGGCCCCCTCCTCTCTTCCCCCCAATAAACTTCCTTATATCAGATCTACTGCACAGTGTGAAATTCCTCAGAGGGGTTCGCGTTGGCCTGGGCCCACCATGGTGCCCCCCCTTTGCTGCCGCCACATCATTATAGGTCATAATACCCAGAGTTGTAAAAATCGATTGGATAAGAGGCTAAAGGCCCCAATTCAGATTAAAACAAATCTGCAGCAATATGAGATTAAAATTTTTAAAAAATTAGAACTGAGACTTAGTTGGTGCTAAAGTTTGGTGCTATAGCTATGAATACCCACCCTCCAGAGGCCATGAGATAAAAGAGTTGTCCTTAGGGGAGAGCCCTTAGGAAATGGGCCCTGACTGGTGATCTTCGGGTCTGTGGTGCAGCGCCCAAAGGGCATTCTTTCTTTTGGGTTTCCTGGTGGCCATTTTGCTCTGACACACACTTCCCAAATCTACTATTTGGTGTATTTTCATCAGCTATCTAAAATGTATGTATTCATGTATTCTCCTACCCTAGTGCTGAAACCACTCAACTCGGAGCGAAGGTAAACCTCTAGTGTCTGGAAGATAATGACCTCAGGTATTCTGTTGTAGTTAGAGAAAGCTGACAGTGGTTGCTTAAAAGCGGATCTTTCTACAACCACAAATATGTCCTCATGATATAACCTAGGTTTTGAGTTTATTAACATTAAAAATGATCTGAAATTTATCTGTTGGACACATAATAAATTCCTAATGGCAAAACATGCACTCTTTTTTTAGTTTAAATGATTTTCTTTTTCCTAAATTGAATAATTTTCCAGAGAAATGGCACAAGTAAAAGAGTTTATACACAACATCTGTCTAGCTCATGTTATTGGTTATTTGTGTGAAATTTTGTCTTATTACTCACACAAGATCTTTTTTTTTTTTTAACCTTTGGAAAAGAATAGTCAACAATTTCCTGTAAGCAAAAAAATCCAGGGGAAAATTTTACTATGATCTAAATAATTTCTTCACTTTTAATTATGACACCTACTATTCCCCATCCAACCAGCAAAATATGAAGCTTTAGATTAATTTTTATTTAAAAATACTTTAATGACAGAATTTGTGTAATTTAGAGTGAACAGACTATCCATTCCTATAAAGATGCAGATAATTTTGGAAGTGTGGCTCAGTGGTGGAGTGCTCAGTTAGGGTGTAAAAGGTAACCTTACCCCCCCCCCCCAGTAAACGGAATTAAACACATCGTGATAGTGGATGCTTGTGACCCCAGCTATGTGGTATAAGGAATAGGAAAATATCATGTTCAGTGCCAGCCTAGACAATTACAAAACCCTGTTTTAAAATTAAAAACAAAATGACAGCAAGATCGGGGTTGGATGTGGAGATGGAGAGAGAGAACTGAGAGAGAACTTGGTAGATAAGCGTTTGCTATGTGAGCGAGGAATCTTAGTGCAGATCCCAGAAGTATCATAAGAACTGCCTATGGTCACATGAGCCAGCAATCCCAATGCTAAGGATTGGCAGTTGAGGCGCAAAGACAGAAGGATCACTAGGGCTGGCCAGGCTGCAAGCCTAGTGTCATGGAGGTGGGGTGGGGGAAGAAGGCTAGGTTCAATGAGAGAATTGAACCTGTTGCAATGGAATACTGGCTTCTGCACATATGTGCACAGGTGTGGGCACACTTGCTTATATACATGTACACACAGGCATATAACATACACAGATGTAAAAAAAACTGGGATGCTGATGGAGCTCAATGGTATAATACTCAACGAGCATGTTCAGAAGGTCCTGGATTCAGTCTCCAACCCAGAGTCAGGGATGTGGGGTAGGGAGAGTGGCATAAACACCTGGGATGAGCTTGTTGCTAAACCTAAAGCTAAGGATAGAGCCCCATAGACGACTGCTTGCCATTCATGAGTGAAGAAATGGGTTTATCCCCCAATACTGAAGAGATAGAGAAGGAGGAGCAGGAGGAAGAGGGGAGGAGGAGGAGGGGAGGAGGAGGAGGGGAGGAGGAGGAGGAGGAGAAGGAGAATCATCTTGAAATGAGTTTGTAAACCTCAGCAACTGGCCAGTGAGTAGTTTCAGATGTCAGGCATCACTTCATTGGCTTATCCCCCTCCCCTCAGTTTTTCTTCCTTACAAGGACTGGAGGGTTAACACCCAAGGATGTTAACATTTACATTAGTTTACAGTAATTTCCTCTGTGTTGCTGTGACCACAGTACCTGACAGAAAGAACTTACCTGAGGGAAGGTTTATTTTGGTTCAGCTTCAGAAGATTTCAGTCCTTCCTGGTCAGAAAATATAGCAGAGCTCATGACTGTGGAGTACACAGAAGAGAAGAGTGCTGCAGAGGAAGGAGAAGAGAACAAGGCTGGGTAATCTTGAAAGGAATGTTCCGCAGTAACCTATACCAACCCTCCAGGCCCCACCAACCTGAAGGCCCCAGTTACCTAACCAGCATACCAGCTTAGAGGACAAACCACAGTCCTTTGGGAGACATTCCTAAGTTAACTACGTTGGAAGTTGTGATGGGTCAGCTTGGTTGTCAACTCAATGCACCCAGGAAGAGGGAACCCCAGCTGAGAAACTGTCTCCATCAGATTAGTGGGCATGTCTGCAGGACATTTCCTTGGTTTCTAATTAAGGCAGGAAGGTCATAAGTACTGTGTTTAGTTTAGGTCTTAAGTACTGTGCCGGAAGGACAGTACTATCCCTGGGCTGGTAGGGCCTGGGCTTTATAGCAATGATAGCTGAGCATGGGCCTGGGAGCAAGCCATGGTCTCTGCTTCAGTTTCTGCATTGAGTTTCTGCCTTGGTTTCCTTTGATGATGGACTGTCACCTCTGGGCTGGCTGTTTTTTCCCCACTTGACACAAGGTAGGGTCCTCTGAGAGGAGGGAACTTCAGTTGAGAGTACCTCATCAAGATCAGGCTGTAGGCAAGCATTTTCTTACTTATGATTGATGTGAGAGGGACCAGCCAATTGTGTGTTATGCTAGCCCCAGGCTGCTAGTCCTAGGTATAAAAAGTCAGGTTGGAAAAGCTATAGGAACAAGCTAGTAAGCAGGTTCCTCCAGAGTTTCTGCTTCAATTTCTACTGCCAGGTTTCTGACTCAAATTCCCTCAAAATGCAAAATGAAACCAATCCTTTCCTCTCCAGGTTGTTTTTGGTCTTGGTGTTTCGTCACAGCAGTAGAAATCCCAGCTAAGACAACCTGTAAGCTGAACAAGCCATTTCCTCCACCAAGTTGCTTTGTGTTTTGTCAGAGCAACACAAAAGTGAACTAGGACGGGAGTATGTGATTTCTACCTGGAACTTAAGAAGAGGGAGTAGGAAATGATATACTATGATCGTGAGAGTAGCTCAGGGAGGGCTTCAACAAAATGCCAGAGAGGCAAGGCAGAGACTGCAGGATGGCTGGGATGCTGAAAGGAGTGTACCAAAATCACACACTGCATTCAGGAACGCACCTAACACAGTGCAATCGTGGAAAAAAAAGAGAGGGTCTTTTATGACAGAGATCATTGGGATTCATCTACATGTCATTCAGCTCAATACATTTCCTAGTTTCTCTAGCATTTAGACGCTGCCCAATGACTGTTCTGTCCAAAGCCTGAAAGCTTCCATTCATTCACTCTTTCTCAGTCTACTTGCAAGTACTGAAGGATTCTAAGAGCTGCAAGGATGTTGCTGTCACCAAATGAGAGGAGCTAGTGCTGAAAGAAGAACGTACATACAGCAAGAAGTTACGTGGGACAGTGTGAAGGCACTGAAAGCTGAGTTTTGGTCGTTAGACAACCATTATTTAGTTGTCCTAAATAATGTAGTGTTCCTTGTATACTGATGTCTTTGACATTATTATAACAAGAAAATCGAGGAATGCAGAAAAGGAAAATATTATTCAACAAGAGCATAGTGGTGGGCAGACAGCACTGGGATGGAGGGCCTCATGAGTTGGGAAACATTCTGTAGTTGTGCTGATCTAATGTTAGCACTGGGCTTGATGACTCTAAGTGTGTCTTGATTGGCATAAAAGTAGGCTGACTTATTTCTGACAACTGTAATTAAAATATGTCATTATCTATTTTACACATATAAATGAGGTACAGTAATTTATTAGGAAAGGTATAAAAAGAAAAAACCGACACTAAGTTCTAATGTAAATTGACAGATATGCATTCATCGAAACATTCAAATGCTGAAGGACACTACACGTAAACTCCACGGGGAGAAACAGGAGAGACCTGGAGCCCTCAGCTTGCTGAGTGGAGGAATGCTGAGAGGATGGGCACTGTATGTGGAGAATGCTTGGAGCGTGTGTAATTAAACACGGGGAATCCCGGCCTGCAGCTCAGGGACAGGGCAGGAGGAAGCCAGTAGTACTTAAATATAGCGATGCCGGTGTCAATTTCTATTAAACAAGAGAAAAACTTAGTGATAGAAATTACAGAATCATTAAAGGGAAAATTTTTAAGCTACAGTTTGTTTTGAAATATAACATAGTTTTTCTCTCTGAAGTGTGCAGTGAATCCCCAAATTCTGAATAACATGCTAAATGTTCACTCCTCCACAAATGGCTCCCTTTAACTGTGAAGCACATAGCATTCTTTTAAACACACTGAAATGCGAGTGCATCAGTTAGAGGCAAGGCACCCCTCTGCTTCTCAAGGCTGACGACAAACGTTCCCCCCTTTTTTTTGTATAAATTTTTTCTATAAATATTTTCTATAAATATTTCTATCAATATTTATGAGTTTAATAATTTTTATTTCAATTTCCTTTACCAATCTTTATAAAAACTCTATTTCAGCTATCTGTAACACTTTCGTTAAATGAATATTTAGTTTAGTTTAGTTTTTTTTCTTTATTAATTACATTTTATTCACTTTGTATTCCCCCTGTGGTTCTCTCCCTCCTCCTGTCCCAATCCCTCCCTTCCTCCACCCTTTGCATGCATGCCCCTCCCCAAGTCCACTGATAGGGGAGGTTGTCTTTTCCTTGCTTCTGATCCTAGTCAATTAGGTCTCATCAGGAGTGGCTGCGCTGTCTTCTTCTGTGGCCTGGTAATGGTGCTTCCCCCTCAGGGGGAGGTAATTAAAGAGCAGGCAAATCAGTTCATGTTAGAGACAGTCCCTGTTTCTTGTACAACCACTCTGGAAAGCAATCTGGCACTTTCTCAGACAACTAGGAATAGCGCTTCCTCAAGATCCAGCCATACCACTCCTAGGCATATATCCAAAAGATTCTCAAGTACACAATAAGGACATTTGCTCAACCATGTTTGTAGCAGCATTATTTGTAATAGCCAGAAGCTGGAAACAGCCCAGATGCCCCTCAGTGGAGGAATGGATGCACAGATTGTGGTATATCTACACAATGGAATATTACTCAGCAATAAAAAACAAGGAAATCTTGAAATTTGCAGATAAATGGTGGGATCTGGAAAAGATCATCTTGAGTGAGCTATCCCAGAAGCAGAAAGATGCACACGGTATATACTCACTCATATAGACATCTAATATAGGATAAACCTACTAAAATTTCTACACCTAAAGAAACTAATCAAGAGGAAGGACTCTTGCTAAAATGCTCAATTCCTATCCAGAAAGGCAAAAAGGCTGGACATCAGAAGAAGGAGAAAAGAGGGAACAAGTCAGGAGCCTGACACAGAGGACCTCTGAAAGTCTCTGCCCTGCAGATTATCAATGCAGATGCTGAGACTTATGGGCAAACTTTGGGCAGAGTGCAGGGAATCTTAGGAAAGAAGTGGGAAACAGCAAGATCTGGAGAGGACAGGAACTTCACAAGGAGAGCAACAGAACCAAAAAATCTGGGCACAGGGGTCTTTCCTGAGACTGATACTCCCACCAAGGACTATGTATGGAGATAACCTAAGACCTCTGCATAGATGTAGCCCATGGCAGTTCAGTATCCAAGTGGGTTCCATTGTAACAGGCGTTCCCTTTGGCTGCAGGTTTTCCTTCCTTCCCTCCTTCTTTTCTGTATCGGTCCCAGGGGTGCCTGAGCAGCTGGCTGAAGTCAGGGATGTAGAGGGCCTGTAGGCAGTAGCATAGCAGCATGATGGTCCTGACACTCACAGCATTCAGGTCCTGCTCACCTCATCAGCATGGACAGATTCTTCCACTCTGTCCCTGGCACCAAGGACTGGGAGCCCGGAGTTCTCAGGCTAACAATCTCACCACAATAATTGTATGGCTAGAAGATGACAGAGCTAAAGAATAGATTCCTTAAATACCATTTGTTTTAAACCCAGGGCTCAAAAATTGTTTTGGTTTGTTTGTTTGTTTGTTTTTGTTGTCCCCCCCCAGATTTCAAAAACAACCCAAATCATTTGTAGAAAACTTGCAAAGAACAGAAAAGCCAAAGAAAAATTGGAAAATCTCCATTAGCACACCATTACCCACCTGTTACATATGTATGTGCTTTTGTGAGAATAAAGATAGGTGTGAAATTTACTCAATCTGTTTTTTTTTCCTCATATGAAACTGAGAATTGTTCTTTCAAGTTCTATGAAGAATTGTGTTGGTGTTTTGATGGGAACGACATTGAATCTGTAGGTCACCTTTCACAGGATGGCCATTTTCACTGTTAACTTTATTGATTCATAAGCATAGGAGATCTTTCCATCTTCTAATATCTTTTTCAATTTCTTTCTTCAGAGATTTGAATTTTATTTTCCTACAGGTCTTTTACTTGCTTGGTTAGAGTCACACCAAGGAACTTTATGTTATTTGTAGCTATTGTAAAGGGTGTTGTTTCTCTAATTTCTTTCTCAGCTCTTGAGGACTACTGATGTTTTTGAATTAATTTTGTATCAAGCCATTTTGCTTGATGGTGTTTTATCAGCTAAAGGAGTCCTCTGGTAGAATTTTTGGGGTCACTCATGTATACTATCCTATTATCTGCAGATAGTTATACTTTGACTTCTTCTTTTCCAATTTGCATTCCCTTAATCTCCTTTAGTTGTTTTATTGCTCTAGCTAGGATATGGAGAGAGTAGGCAAGCTTGCTTTGTCCCTGATTTCAGTGGGATTGATTTAAGTTTCTCTCCATTTAGTTTGATGTTGGCTATAGGCTTGTTATATATTGCCTTTACTATGTTTAGGCATGTGCCTTGTATCCCTGATCACTCTAAGACTTTAAACATGAATGGGTGTTAGATTTTTTTCAAATGCGTTTTTGGAATCTAAGGAGACGATCATGTGCTTTTTTTTTTTTTTCCTTCTGTTTGTTTATGTGGTGGATTGCATTGATGGATTTCTGTACATTGAACCACCCTTGCCTGCCTGGGATGAAGCCTACTTGGTCATGGTGGATGATATCTTTGATATGTACAATAACAGATCTTCTGGAGGTATCTTCATACCTGAACTCAAGCTGTACTATAGAGCAATAGTAATAAAAACTGCGTGGTACTGGTGTAGAAACAGAATGGCGGAACAATGGAATAAAATCCAAGACCCAGAAATAAACCCACACACATACAGATATTTGATTTTTGACAAAGAAGCCAAAACAATACTATGGAAGAAAGAGATCATCTTCAGCAAATGGTACTGGTCTAACTGGATGTCTACATGTACAAAATACAAATAGATCCATATTTATCACCCTGCACAATACTAAAGTCCAAGTGGATCAAAGACCTCAACATAAAACCAGATACACTAAACCTCTTAGAAGAGAAAGTGGGAAAGAGCCTAGAACTCATTGACACAGGAGACAACTTCCTGAACAGAACACCAACAGCACAGGCTCTAAAAGAAACAATCAATAAATGGAACCTCACAAAATTAAAAAACTTCTATAAAGCAAAAGACACTGTCATCAAAACACAACGACAGCCTACAGGGAAAGGATCTTCACCAACCCTGTATCTGACAGAGGGCTAATATCCACAATATATAAAGAACTTAAGAAGTTAAACACCAACAAACCAAGTAATACAATTTAAAAAAATGGGTTACAGAGTTAAACAGAGAATTCTCAACAGAGGAACATCGAATGGCAGAGAAACACTTAAAGAAATGCTCAACGTCCTTAGTTGTCAGGGAGATGGAAATCAAAATGACCCTGAGATTTCACCTTACACCCACCAGAATGGCTAAGAACAAAACCTCAAATGACAATACATGCTAGAGAGGATGTAGAGAAATGGGAACTCTCCTCCATTGCTGGTGAGAATGTAACCTTGTACAACCACTTTGGAAATCAATCTGCTTTCTCAGAAAATTAGGAATAGTGCTTCCTTAAGATCCAGCTATACCACTCCTAAACTCAACTATACAACAAGGACATTTGCTCAACCATGTTTGTAGCAGCTCTATTAGTAATAGCCAGAATCTGAAAACAACCTAGATGTTCCTCAACAGAGGAATGGATACAAAAATTGTGGTACATGTACACAATGGAATACTACTCAGCAATTAAAAAACAAGGAAATCATGAATTTTGTAGGCAAATGTTGAAAACTAGAAAAGAGCATTCTGAGTGAGGTATTTCAGAAGCAAAAAGATACACATGGTATGTACTCACTCATAAGTGGATATTAGCCATATAATATAGGATAAACATACTAAAATCTGTACATAAAGAAGCTAAACAACAAGGAAGACCCTGTATCTCATCAGCAGCCCAGAAGAAGGATATGTTTCGCGCTCTTCTTTGCATGCTACCAGGGACCACAGTTGAAGCCATGCCTGTAAAAGTCTACATTAGCAATACATTTAATAATTTCCACACTGTGATTTGTGTGTGTGCGCACATGTGTGTATGTGTCTTTGATGAACTGGCTATGGCCTGAGATGACACACTGGTGTTTTTGCTTTGTCCATAAGGAAATGAAAATAATAAGAACTTTAGTGGATTCCTATTTCTCTGGAAACTTTGGCATGCTCCAAATCTCTGTGTTAAGGATGTGATATAAGTCACTAGTAAGTATGTGGTGACATGCTGAGCTGAATTTTCACTCTGCCTTGAAGAAGGCAGCAGAGAACAATTCCTGCCCCTGTTTCATGTTACGTGGCTTAGATCCAAGAGGGAAGTAACTATTGTTCCTTACAGGAATCATACAAAGCCTTGGGCTGTGCATGTTTTATGATGGCACCAAGAGCCACGTTGACAAAACACACAGAATGTATTCCATTGCAATTGGTTTTTGTCTGCTCTGAAGGTGTAATATTCACCAAGCGTGTCTGGCAGTACATGGACACTTAGCACAAAATGCTGAAGATAAAAAGTTTTGACGTCTTCACAGATTTCTGAATTATGGTTGAGGTTTGGTTGATGCTCATTCTCCAAGCAGAAGAAAACTGGTGAAATAGTTCTGCAAAGTGAAGAAATCTTAACACTTTAAATAGATGGCCTTGTATTCCAGAGATAGTTTTTAGGCCAAGTACAGAACTCAGTAAACTCTGGACAGGACCACAAGATCACAGTGTGGTTCCCAGAAAACAAGTATAGACAAGTATGCAACATGCACTGTGCCTTTTGTTGGCAGAAAATTTGAATTTGCACACACACACTGTATATATATAATATACAATTATATATAATATTATATATTATATAATTATATATAATATATATTTTGTGTGTGTGTATATATATATATATATATATATATATATATATATATATATATATATATTCCTGGCATGCTAAATTTAGTGGTATTTAGAAAAATAGTGGGTAATGGCAAAGGGAGTTTCTCATAGTAATTACTCAGTGACTAGTCAGAACTCACGGTAAAAAATATTTCAGTGAACTTTGTAGATACTATTCTACAGTTGTACCACAAGTATTCCAATCTCTCAGTAACTCTTTTGTGTTTCAGTTTTGTTACCTATTTTGATTTGTGTGTGTGTTCATATTCCTTGTCTCCTTGACCTAAATATTTATAATACTGAAGAAGGTCCATTTTTTTTTTATTTTATTGAAACATATTTTTAAAAAGCCGTATTCCTTTTCCTCTCTCCTCCCTTTTCCCCTCTTCTCTTCCTCCCTCTTCCTCTCTTCCCATCCTTCTTAAGACAAACTCATTCTGTAGTACAGGCTGGCCTTGAACCTGAAGCAGTATTCCAGGCTCAGTCTTTTGGGTGCCAGTAGCTCATGTGGGAGCCACCATGCCTGATTCTCAGCTCCTGCTTTTTAGTGTTTATGTATGTCTGTAACACTTCAAAATAAAATTTCCACTGAATAGAACTTAATCTTTTGTGGATATTAGATGAGTGAAGATCTATTTGATGATTGGCGTTTTTCTGTAGTTGTAGAGTCATGAGTGGTCATATTTATTTGTATAAGCTCCTTTGTTTTATATCCAGGGAAGTAATTTCCCTCATAGGACTTCCTAGTTATCAGCAGGCATTGCCTACTAGTCTGAATTTCAAAGGAAATGGAATGGTTGTTGTTTGGCTGTTAATCACTAGCAACTTTTTTTAAGAAAGGATTTTATGCCTCTTTGGCTAGTTTCCAACTTACTATGTAGACAAGGATGACTCTGAATTTCTGATTCTCCTGCCTCTACCTCCTGAGGGCTAAGATTGCAGGTGTATGCCATTGTGACTAGTTTAATGCAGTGCTGGGATTCAAACCCAGGGCATTGTTTGTGCTAAGCAAGTACTCTACATTTGTAGCCCACTATGTACTACTTTTGAGAGTGGAAAGAGAGGAAGAGGGAAACAGAGAAGGGGACAGAGGGGTAGGGGGAAGGAAAGGAGGAAGAGGTTGTGGGAAGAAAGATTATAAAAATGAGTGAATATATGAATTCTACTGATTTAAAGCAAAAAAAGAAAGCTTATCTCATCTCTTTTCTGTTTCCTGTTTACAAAAATCTTTCACATATGTCCAGAAAAACAAACTTCTCTTTGCTCTGCCGTAAATGCACAAAGACAGAGAGAGAAACCTGCAGAGGAATGTCTTTGTGCACATCTGTTTCCACATGCTCACACTGCTGTTGAGAATTCCAGAAGACCAAGCATACAAACCATTTCCCACTCTTGAAGCAGGAACAGACCTGGATATCAAATGGTATTCTAAATTTCTGGTATTTAATGTGTAATCTATATTTTGCTATTAAAGTGAGATAGAAGAGTAAGAATGTGGGAGAGAATACTGTGAGGGAAATTTCCAGATCAGAGGTAGTAGGGATGTGCAGCAAAGCTACCAGAAGAATGTACACGACTTTGCTTCCTTTCAAAACATTAGTTTTATTTCTATCTACTTAAAAACAGTGCGTGTGGTATATGCATCTATGCATATACCATGTGTGTGTCCTGGTGTCTGCATAGTAACCAGAGTTCCATGTTGGATGTTTTTCTCTATCTCTTACTACCATAATTTTTGAAACTGGCTCTTTCACTGAACATGGATGTGTAGTGTATGTGTAGACACAATAGTGTGACTGGCACTCAGAATGCCTTTCTCACAGCAACTGTCCTCATATCTTGTCACTATCTCCAAGTTAAAGAATTTCCAAAAAAGGCTCAAGTACACAATAAGGACATCTGCTCAACCATGTTGTAGCAGCTTTATTTGTAAGAGCCAGAAGCTGGAAACAACCCAGATGCCCCTCAAATGAAGAATGGATACAGAAATTGTGGTACAGCTATACAATGGAGTATTACTCTGCAATGAAAAATAAGGAAATCATTAAATTTGCAGGTAAATGGTGGGGCCTGGAAAGGATCATCCTGAGTGAGCTGTCCCAGAAGCAGAAAGACACACACAGTATATACTCACTCATATAAACATATAACATAGGATAAACTTACTAAAATCTATACATCTAAAGAAACTAATCAAGAGAGAGGACCCTGACTAAAACGCTCAATCCCCATCCTAAAAGGCAAAGAGGATGGACATCAGAAGAAGAAGAAAACAGGAAACAACCTAGGAACCTGCCACAGAGGGCCTCTGAAAGCCTCTGCCCTGCAGACTATCAAAGCAGATGCTGAGACTTATGGCCAACTGTTGGGCAGAGTGCATGGAATCTTATGAAAGAAGTGAGAAATAGTAAGATCTGGAGGGGACAGGAACCCCACAAGGAGAGCAACAGGACCAGAAAATTTGAACACAGGGGTCTTCCCAGAAACTCATACTCCAACCAAGTACCAAGCATGGAGATAACCTAGAACCCCTGCACAGATGTAGCTCATGGCAGTTCAGCGTCCAAGTGGGTTACATAGTAATGGGAAGAGGTACTGCCTCTGACATAATCTGATTGGCCTGCTCTTTGATCACCTCCCCCTGAGGGGGGAGCAGCCTTACCAGGCCACAGAAGATGACAATGCAGCCACTCCTGATGAGATCTGATAGACTAAAATCAGAAGGAAGGAGAGGAGGACCTCCCTTATCAGTGGACTTGGGGGGGGCATGCGTGAAGAAGGGGGAGGAAGGGTAAGATCGGGAGGGGAAGAAGGAGGGGCTTATGGGAGGATACAAAGTGAATAAAGTGTAATTTAAAAAAATAAATAAATAAATACAAAATAAAGAATTTTAGAATACAGAATGCTCAGAGTTGCTAGCAGTCTTAGACAAGCGTTGGACATTTTTTTAGGACTGTACTTGCCCTTCTGCTTGTCCCGACAGTAGCTGTGGTGGTTTGAATGAGAGTGGCCTCCAAAACACTCATCTATTTGAATGCTTGGCCCCAGTAGAAGAGCTGTTTGGGAAGGACTAGGAGGTGTGGCCTTGCGAGAGGAGAGGTATCACTGGGGGTGGGCTTTGAGGTTTCAAAAGCCTGTGCCAGGCCCGGTCCACCCCCCTTCTCTGTGTTGCCTGAGAATCAGGATGTACAGCTCGCAGCGACTGCTTGGGGGTCATGGCTGCCTGCTTCCCTCATGTTAACCATGGGCTAATCCTCTTAACCTGTAAGCAAGCCCCAGTTAAATGCTTACTTTTATAAGCTGCCTTGGTCATGTGTCTCTTCATAGCAGTAGAACAGTAACTAATACAGGAGCTTATGATTCGCACAGGGGTAAACATCAGTTCCACAGCTGGCTTGATCAATTGGCGGTTTAGGATCTGGAGAAAATGGCAAAGCATCAGCCATTTTAACTTTCTTGCTATTTCTCCCTTCTAATAAGCAGACAGATGCACTTCACCTTAATATAATGAAACTTATATACTATCTGTGTTTATAATGTTAAGAATTACAAAAGGCCTTTGCTTTGGACTGGACCCTTAACCTTGAGACAGCAAAGACCAGCCGTAAACAGAATGAATCAAATCATTCTGAATCAGGCCAGTTTTCCTAAAGTACTGGAGATTTACAGCTGTCAATCAAAAGGGCCATTCATTGTGTCCTAGCACCCATAAGAACCTATCTTCTGTTTTGACCTTTCAAAGACAGCACCTTGGGCTGATCTATGTTCAGGAATTGCTTTTGTGATTTGAGCATTTCCTTCATCCTGCCCAAGCCACACCTAGCAGAGCTCCCTCTGTTGTGTAGGCACGAGGGTGCTCTATATAGGATCACGAATGAGAGATGATTTGATCTTCGTATTTGTTGAAAACAATTCAAAGAGGAAGTATCCAAATTTTCCACACATTATGAAGGATGTGCATCAAATTATGATTTGAAGACAGGAGAGACAGCTTGCTGCTCTTCCAGAGAACCGAGTTTGGTGCTCAAGCCCACTTCAAGTTGCTTAGTAGTGCCTGTAACTCCTTCTCCGAGGGATTCCACACGCCCCTGCACCCACATGGCATATGTGCACACACAAAAACATACACAGGTACACATAAAGAAACATGTACATTCATGCATATATAAAAACAAATTTTAAAACCACGTGATGTTAAGAAGTTTTCATTAAAATAGTGTTTAAAAAAGGGCAAATGAGAAAGAATGAATGGAAAATGACAAGCAAAAACCCTGTTTTTTTACTTTTTGTTTTCCATCATATGGACTTCCCTTTAAAGGGAAGTTTTATAAGACAAAAAGTACATTTTCTTTTCTTAAACGCAGTTTACAGCAAACATGACAGAACTGACAGATTGGAAAGAATAGGGGCTGGGATGAGGTCTCAGCTTTTGTGCTGGGTGAGGACCTGAGTTTGGTTCCCAGCACCCAGACAGTGGCTGTAAATGATCCATAACTCCTGCTCGGGGATGTGAAGTCTGCTCCTGGCCCCCATGAGCATTGCGTGCTCCTGGCACACAAATAAAACTGCAGGCAGAAGGCCCATGTACATAAAATTAAATAAAAAAGTCAATCTTTTTTTTTAAAGGAACAACAAAAGACGAATAGAGATTATTTAATTAACCTTTAGTCAAAGGGCAAACAAGCTATACAGTCTGCAGCATTCCATTGTGTTAGAATTTTATTTATTTATTTTTTTCTGAATTTAAAATGACTTAAAAAATTAGGTGCTTTTCCAAATATTTTCTCTTTGCCAGAAGGGAGGCCTACTTCCCTCTTTAGTCTTTGTCTTGGCCACTGGCAAGAAATCACGACTTCTGGATCATAATGTTTTAGATTGTTTTGAGGAAGTAAATGCAGCTGGATATGGGAACTGTTGATGAAAACCAACAGTTTGTTCTTAACATCATGCAACAGGTCATTGCTTGATCATAAACATGAGAATCGCTCCCCCGCCAAACCTCCCGTGAATTTTGTATAAGTGTAGATTCACTGTTATCTAGGGTCAAGCGTGATGTTTTGGGTCCAGGCAGCATGGCTCATTCAGTTACGACACATACACACCACTGGAGCCACTCACCATGGCACATGGTAAGTAGGAAGCTTGTAGATTTGTGCATCTGTGATTTTTCCCTAGCGGTGACTCACAGGTTATAAAACAGTGATTAGATATGAAGGGAAAATGGCATTTGCTGCCTGTTGGCCCTTGGCTTGGTGTCCTCTCTCCAAACAATCCTTAAGAAACCATTCTGGTTTTAAGCTTGTGTTTGGTTGTGGTTTTCCCCTACAGGAGCATGTGCTGGAAGCATGGTTCTCAGTGTGGTGAACTCTGTCAGAGGTGAGACCTAGTGGAAGGCAGGTAGGTCATTAGAGGGCTGCCCTAGCAGGGATTGAGTCTATGTCTGAGTAAGTGTTCTTAAAAAGCAAGCTGTTATGAAACAGCAAGCCTGGCCCCCATCACTCTCTGACTTCCTGTCTCTCTGTGTAATCTCTTCCACATGCACTTTCCCAACAATGGAATTTACCATGCCATGATGCCGATGGCAGCTAGGAAGAGACTAAAGTGGTGGTATTCTATCTTGTATTTTCAGTATCTACAACTTCTAGCTAAATAAACCTCCTTGCTTTATAAAATACCCCTCAGTGTTTTAACAGAAAATGAATATATCTACTACGAGGCCAACGTCAAAATGAATGTCATGTTTTTGTTTTTGTTTTTTAATAGGTCTTTAGCAGTTTTCAAGACTCTGGATAAATAAAAATCAGTGTGAATTACAGATATAATTTAATAAGTTATATCGTTGAAAAGGAAAGGAGAAAGAAATTTGGTAACACGATGACATGGCATTTATTCTACACTTGGGTTTTTAGGTGCAAAGTGTGCCTATAACAACATATGAAGGATGAATAAAAATGATGCTCTAATTTAGATACTGGTAATTTAGATAATTTAGATAATGTGAGCTACTTTTTGATTCAACAATAACTTACTAGGCATAAGTTTTGATCATGGCAGTTTGTGGGGTTCTTGGGACACCAGAAAGAATAAGACTACTTCTACTTTCTACTTCTAAGAATGCTTTGGTCTAGTGAGGTTTCTCATTAGGAGGTTAGTAGTGGGTTACTAGGGGGCTCTAAGAGACACAGTCGAAGTCCCATAAGAGGTTGAAAATTAAAATAAGATTTAGATTTTTCTTCTCCATGCTCTGTTAGCATGGAGTAAATAGTGGACAAAGGGCCTTAAAAATGTATTTTACTGTGGTGGCTAAGTTATTAATACAGTTTAGGCATAAAATACATTATTCCTTATTATAAACATAAACAGAAAATTGCTAAAGGTTATTCATCTTTATTGAAACCTTATGCCCACTGATTCACCAGTCCTCATGTCTCCCGCCTCAGACCCTGCTCAGACTTTTACTGTTTTGGCTATTTAAATGCCTCACATAAATGGAATCATGGAGCATTTATTCTTTTGAAGTTGTTTTAGCTCATTTATTAATGAAGTCAAAAAGGCAATCTAGAGAATGAGAGAAATACTTGCAAACCATGTATCCAATAAGATTAAGCTTTAAGGTATAGCAGAACTCTACAAATCAAGAAAAATAAATAAATAGACAACATATTCTGGGTGTGGTGGCACACGCCTTTAATGCCAGCCCTCAGGAGGCAGAGGCTGCTGGATCTCTGTGAGTTCGAGGCCAGCCTGGTCTTTAGTGTGAGTTCCAGGACAGCCAAGATTATACAAAGAAACCCTGTTTCCCCAAAAGCAACAAAACAAAGAAAAGAAGAAGGAAAAAACAGAAACACAAACCCCAATGACATAATTAAAAAGGGGCCTTGAACTGAAACAGATAGTTCTCTAAAGCAAACATAGCCAACATGCACATAAAAGTGTTTAGTCACCACTTACCAGTGAGGTGCAAACTAACATGTCACCCCATACCCGTCAGAGCAGTTACTAAGAGGAAAGAGCGTATGTGAGAGAAGGACGAGAAAGGGCGATGGACTATGACCAAAATCGCTATGTGCATACATAAAAATGTCATGATGAAATCCACCACACACAATGCGTATACGCTAACAAACAACGAAAATGAAATATTGACAATTTCTGGGTTCTAGCAGTGAAACTGGGACTCTTGCACAGGTGGGAATGCAATAGGATGTGCTCATCCTCTACTGAAAAAGAAGTAGAGGTGATCCAGCTGCCTCAGCTTGTGATGCATCTCCAAAAGAATTCACACTAGGATCTGAAGTGATAGCCACACTCTGGCTCGCATTACGGCATGGGTCCTGCTGTGAAGATGAGGAAACACCCTGGTGCCCATGACGCAGAGGTTAACCGTGTGTCCTGCTTTGCAAGTGCAGGGAGTTCAGGTAGCCGCCTCATTTGTCAATGTGGCTTGACCCCTGGGGGTATAGAGTCCTTGCACTCACTGATGTGTATGTGCTGGCTACTGTGTGTTACAGGTATCTGGGATTTTCTGAATTTTCATAAAAGCACGTCTTTAATAAAAACAATTGTATGGGATTCAGTCTAGGTAAGTGAGAACAGCTGAGTGTGAATAAGGTCAATGGACAATGAAGTTTATCAGAAAAGACATCATTTATTGGAACTGTACCTTATTCCATTGAGCAGTTAAAAACTGTAAGAGATTCAAGGTGTGGAAGTGTTGTAGCTTTTGGTCGGTTAAGTCTTTCTTGGAGCATAACTCATGGGCAATGAGGTTCTTCACCTGTTTTTGTTTTGCTGGGGACACTTGGCAAAATGGGGTCCATGCCCACAACAAATAAAACAGAAGAGCAGAAGGGCCCTCCAGTGGTCTTTGCTCCAGGTCAGGCTGTCCAGGGGAGACCTGCTCTGGCAGCCAGGCATAAGGAAGGTCAGTGAAACTTACCCTCACAGAGAAGTCTTAGGGCTAAACACAGGAGGCTGTCAAAAACTGCACACACACGGTGGAAGGCTTTGGGAGCTACATTCCTAAATCTGTGTCCCCACTGTATTTAGGCAACTGTGATCAGAGCCGAGAGATGTGGAAGGTGCTACTCAGGCTTAAACCACCTTGATAACACATTCTGAGCAGGAGAACCTGTGTTGTGTATGGGCGGTTTCCATCTCTTACCATGGAAGGATCCCACCTGTCTCATCGCCATCCAGCCTTGCATTTCATCCCCCTCTTCCCTAGAATCTAAATTGGGAAAAGGATTTTCAGTTTTAATATTCGAAAGTACAAATTTTCAAAAGACCCATAAGATATGGGGGCAGGGCGTGACAACCCAGTGTAGAGATGGGAGTCAGCTGGAGATGTGGCCTCTTCTGTATATACTCTTGATTTTGTTGTGGAGTTTTCACCTTCTACTCATAAAAACAATCTGTTTATTAGAGCCCAATGTAAGAAGGATGGGGGGGGGCTTTGAGAAGAAAACAAAACAAAACAAACTCCAGTCAGGATAAATAATGCTGTGCAGGTTTCATAGAGCGTACAGCCATACCTGACACCCAGATATAGCACTGTGGGGCTTTATTTGTAGCTTCAAGGAAAATTATTAAGAGAGAAAAGTTTCTTAAATTGTTAGGTAATGTCACATTCTTCTTTGGGATGATGTTTAGGTTTATTTTTTAAAAATATGTAAGGGCTCCAAAATGAAAGGTCACCAAGCATTCTTCTGAGTAACTCTGTTCTGTTTCCATCACATCTTCTGGAAACTCAGTAAATGAAATAATCTTGACTACAATAGTGTTCTGGGCGAGATTTCCTGATTTTTCATTCCAAGACAAAGAAAGACTAAAAATCACAAACCAAGACAATTTTCTCCAAAACAAACTATACTGTTTGAATGAACCTCCTCCTGGTTTCGTGGATGAGTGCGCTGGAGTTATTTTTAACTGGGGACAGAACATCCATTCTGGAAAGTATTCAGAACCTTGAGTTTGTTGAGGGCAGAAATGTATCTTGCTATGAAAAAGACCAGCACAATCTCAGGGCCCCATCCACACTCAGGTGTCGAATCATTCACACACCAGACAGGAGGTTTTTCAGGACCTAAAATCATGTAACTGGGGAGAAGTGTAGACTTTGGATCCCTTCCAACCCCTGCTGGAAGAGACAGGTGCCTGATGTCTTCTGACACACTCTCTGTCTTTTAGCTCATGTGTATTTATTCGTAAATAATGAGCCTGGATGATTCCAACTGGATTCTACTGTTTTTTATTGATAATTATTTTCATTAAACAATGTTAGCCACATTAGTATGACTAAGAAACAACTAATATTTTTGGAAGGTGATCTTTTATTACAATGGTCCACTTTTAAGTCACACAAATACTAGTCAATGTATATTCCGAACAACAGTCACTTCTGTGTTAGTCATTCAGTGGGACACACAGACCACTACTACATGGCTGTACGTGTTTACAGCAGTTGGTTCAAAAGCTAAGACAAACAGGAAATTGTCCTCTTTAGAAAGGCTCCGTGTTCCGGAGGCTCAGAGGTGGGTGTCGGCGATGGGAATCCTCCTGAGTTCCACAATCTGGGAGTCGGTCGGTGTACCTCCCTCCTGGCTGCCCTGGCCGGATTCATTGTCACTGACACTGAGACCAGCCCCTAAATGGAAGAATAAACACAGAAATCCGAACTTTTAGGGCAGTAAATTCTTAATGATCAAGTTACATTAAACCAAAATATCTTCTGTATTAGTAAAAGTCCAGGCTATATACTTGGAATAAACAACAAATACATTAAAATTATGGAACTATACTTTAAATTGACGCTACTTTGGCAGCTTTTAAAAATAGAAATTGAAGTCGGACACAGTGGCACATGCCTGTAATCCCAACACTGAGGCAAAGGCAGGTGGATCTCTGTGAATTTTAAGTCAGCCTGGTCTATGAAGTGAGTCCAGGACAGCAAAGGCTATGCAGAGAAACCCTGTCTCGATAAACCAAAACAACAACAACAAAAACAGGTAAAAATCTGATTTCTAAAGACACAACTTTGGACTCCTTGTGTTTTCCTTATGTTTTGAGACAGCATCTCACTCTGTAGTCCAGGCTGGCCCTAAATTCACAGCAACCCTCCTGCCTCAGCCTGAGTGCTGAGATAACAGGAGTGAGTCACCACACATGGCTTTATCTGTTTTCCTTGTTGACATGTGATGGACAGGTACAATTTCCAATAGAGAATGTGGTTTCTCAACTAAAGGCTCACCAAAGCGCACAATCAAGCAAGTCAGTAGACCTTTTTGCCCATGGAATAGAAATCATAACCACCAACCCTTTGAGTTCCACTGAGTCCCATAGTCCTGTGGGGTATGCTTGATGGTGGCCCTTAGTGTCTGAGGAGAAAGGCGGCTTCCAAGGAGGAGGTCAGGTGCTGTCCTGTTAGTGCCTTGAGCAAACTGGCACTGAAGACTGAGCTCAGGACAAAGACATGCAAACAGCAAGTACCAAACATTCCCATCAGAAACCCAGGAAGCTGGCTGCACGCACCACCTCAAACTTCTGTTTGGAAGATATTCTACTACTGTCACTGCGTTTTCCTCCACAGTGGAAAATAATTTAAAAGTATACTAGATCAATACCTGTTCTTTTCTTCAGCAATGTGGGAACTGTATAAAAACCCTAGCGTTCTTTTTCTACACACACACACATAGACAGAGACAGAGACAGAGAGAGAGAAAGACTACAGATGAGGTCACAGAGTATGCTAGTACCAATTACAGGGCAAGAGCTCCCAGCTTCCCCCTCTGCTGGCCACTCAACTTTGCAGACCAGCAGGTAAGAAGCTGGTGGCAGCAATAGAGAGGGAGATAGGAAATGTCTGAGCTTCAGGATAACCTGTGTGGAGAAAAAAATCAGGCACCTATCCATATCAACTTCTGGCTGGGCTTCCCCTGATCTTGTCTGTCACAACCTTCCTATGTTTCTGTGTCACATGAGTTGCCCATCCATGCTCAGATCCCCTGACTTTTGCAGTTTTTTTTTTTTTTCTGTTTCTCCCATTGTCTGGGTCTCAGTGTCGTTCCCTTTGATGGCCTCTGCTGAGATGCACTTCTCATTCTCTGCCCCCTTCATCTGGCTGCCCGTGCTTTTCCTATGAACAGCAGGGCAGGTGCTGCCTTCAATGCCTGTAGGAAATCATGATTCTCTTCCAAATGTCTGCCTTTGCTATTGGGTTACATCCTTCCCATTGCTCTCACTCACACTAAGGAAGAACTTAGTGTCCTGTGGGTGCTTGATGTATATTTATGGTGTATACTCAGAAACCAGGCTTTGAGCCCACCTGCTTTACCTTAGGGCTGGGGTCTTGGTACAGATCCAGTGGTCTTCCCTGACATCCTTTTCAGAAGTTTCTCAAAACATGAAACACAAATGGCTGAGAAACACTTCAAAATTGATAAATACCCTTATTCTTCATAGAAATGCAAGTAAAACTACTTTGAAATTTCATCTTACCCCAGTAAAAATTGTCAAATCAATAAAACAAATGGCAGCACATGCTGGTGATGATACAGAGAAAGGAGAACACTTAGTCATGGCTGGGGGAGTGAAAAATTGGAACAGTCTGTGGAAATCAGTGTGGAGATTTCTTGGGAAGCTGGAAATAGATCTACCCAAGATCCACCTATATCATTCTTGGCCAGATACCCAACCAACCGTACCATCCTACTATAGTGTTACTTGCTCAATCCACATTCACTGTTGCTCTATTAATAATAACCAGAAGTTGGAAACAGCATATATGCCCATTAGCTGGTGGATGGCTAGTGAAAACGTGGTGCATTTACACAACAGAATATTATTCTGTTGTTAAGAAAAAATGATCCAGCTATACCACTCCTAGGCATATATCCAAAAGATGCTCAAGTATACAACAAGGACATTTGTTCAACCATGTTTGTAGCAGCTTTATTTGCAAATGCCAGAAGTTGGAAACAACTAGTTGCCCCTCAGTTGAGGAATGGATACAGAAATTGTGGTACATTTACACAATGAAATATTACTCAGCAATTAAAAACAAGAAAATCATGAAATTTGCAGGCAAATGGTAAGAACTGGAAAAGATCATCCTGAGTGAGGTATCCCAGAAGCAGAAAGACACACAGGGTTTATACTCACTCATAAGTGGATATAGACATATAATATAGGATAAACATACTAAAATCTGTACACCTAAAGAAACTAATCAAGAAGGAGGACTCTGGCTGCGATGCTCAATCCTCATTCAGAAAGGCAAAGAGGATGGATATCAGAAGACGGAGAAAACAGGGAACAGGACAGGAGCATATCACAGAGGGCCTCTAAAAGACTCTACCCTGCAGGGTATCGAAGCAGATGCTGAGACTTATAGCCAAACTTTGGGCAGAGCACAGGGAAACTTATGAAAGAAGTGGGTAAGACCTGGAGAGGACAGGAGCTCCACAAGAAGAGCAACAGAACCAAAAAAATCTGGGCACAGGGGTCTTTTCTGAGACTGATACTCCAACCAAGGACCATTCATGGAGATAACCTAGAACCCTTGCATTGATGTAGCCCATGGCAGTTCAGTGTCCAAAGTGGGTTCCATAGTAATGGGAACAGGGACTATCTTTGGAATGAACTGATTGGCCTGCTCTTTGATCACCTCCCCCTGAGGGGGGAGCAGTCTTACCAGGACACAGAGGAAGATAATGCAGCCACTCCTGATGAGACCTAATAGACTAGGATCAGAGGGAAAGGGAGGAAGACCTCTCCTATCAGTGGACTGGGGGAGGGGCATGGGTGGAGAAGAAGGAAGGAGGGTGAGAAAGGAGGAGGGAGCTACAGGTGGGAAACAAAGTGAATAAACTAATTAATAAAAATATAAATAATAAAAACATGATATAAAAAAGA
This sequence comes from Psammomys obesus, assembly GCF_907164565.1. Classification (NCBI taxonomy): domain Eukaryota; kingdom Metazoa; phylum Chordata; class Mammalia; order Rodentia; family Muridae; genus Psammomys; species Psammomys obesus. Next base: position 6,133,123 of record NW_026587759.1, read on the forward strand.
AATGAACTATGAAATTTGAATGTAAATGGATAGAGCTAAAATCAATCATTAAAAGTGAGGTAACCAAGACCCAAAAAAACAAATATTCCATGTTTTCTCTTATGTGTGGATATTAGTTTTTAAGCTGTTAATTTGTGTTTCAGTCTGAGTGATCACAGAGGTTAGGTAGTAAGGTTCAGTGAGTTAGTAAGTACTTAACACTACTAAAGTGGACAAGTACCTGGTACTAGATAGGTTACAGTGCCCAGAAGAAAACCTGCTAGTTTTACTCTGCTAAAAGAACTTAGCAGTTAGATGACTTCAAATGACATATTGCAATACCCACAGATCAGTGCATTTCTCAACCCTCATCAAAGAAGATTCTTCTTGCAGTAGATGGGAATTAACACAGATACCTACACCTCAACAATGTGCAAAGCATGAAGACTCTGGAACATTCAACCATAAGTGAATTGTCTTTATCAAATCCTTCTTTTCAAAGCTCAGGAACCTATGTGAACAAGAAACTGCAAAAATAAGAGGTAGTAGATGGCTCCAAAAAAGTCAGGGTCTTCTAGACGCAATAGGGCTAATACACAAGTGAACTCACAGAGACTGTGACAGTATGGGTAGGACCAAGTGAGTTCAAGTTAAATAAAACCTCAGCATGAGAATGGGCAGTGGTGACAATAAAGTCTTCCTCCTAGCCAAGAAGCCCCTCTTCATTTTCTGGGAAAAAGGAAATCGCTTTCCTCCAGTGGAGTGTCACATGGTGCATCAACCACACTTCAGACCAGGCCCATGCCCAGGAGTAGTTGACCAACACAAAATGAATTCTGTGTTTTTATGTGTTTGTTTTGCCTTTTTTTTTTTTTTTTTGGTCTTCTTAGTATTTTCGTTTATTTTTATTTCCTTTTTTAATTTTTTAAATGTTTGTTTTTCATGGGGGGGAAGAAAGAGGAGAGGGAGCCATATGGAGAGAGAGGGGTGAAAAGAAAATGAGGTTAAATAAAGCTTCATAGGTAGGGAAGTGGAGGAGGACCTGGGAGGAGCTTGGAGGAGGGAGAAGAATGTGATTATATAGTATATGAAAAATTTAAATAAAAAGAAACTAGGTTTTGCACCCTAGATTTTGACAAGTCTTCTTTCATTTCAGGGCCTTCTCTGGTCTTCTGGAGCGCTCTGAAAAAGTCAGACCAAGGAAAGACAAATACTGCATGTTTCTCTTGCATGTGGACTCTAGATATAAATGTTCATGTGTGCATATTTTAGAACACCAAATAAGTCAGGATGAATGAGAAGGAAGAGGCACACAGAAAGGAGGGGAGCACAGGGGAAATGGAATATACATGCATGCAAGCACAAGGGGAGGGGAGGAGCTCTGCAAGGGAAGAGGTTCAGCAAGAGGAAAGAAGTGGCAAGGCAGATAACAACAAAGTATAATGACATAGACGTATGAAAATATAACAAACCCATTTCTTTGTATGCCAATACCTCAATTATTTTAAAATCCATGTTGTTATACTTTTCTAGACTTATATATGGTATCTCTACATCTTACATATGGTATCTGGCTCAAAAATGTTAAAATGCTGTGTGAGTCAAGCTACGTCTTGGTAGGCCAAGACTAGACTACAGGTCAGTGTTGAATTCTGCTGGGGCATGTGAGTACCTCCTCTGTGTAGCCATGGCCCATGATGGCATGTGTCCAGGGGCTGATGTTTGGTTATTATGGTATCTTTTCTAATAATACAGATAACTGGTGTTAGCAATTGCCATTTTGATCTCTTAAAATATTTTTTCCTAAGAGTTTAGGGAACTGTATGGAACACTAAGCTAAATCTCTAAGCAAGTCATTCCATGCATTCCTGAACCAAATGCACTCCGTACTTGTTATATATATAGATCACAGATCTAATTTAATTATGGCCCAAGAATTTATCCTACTTCAGTGTTTGAACATAAAGATCTAATGACACTGTATACAGAAGTAGGACCTAATGTACTCAGATCATAATTTATAAACTCCTTTTCAGTCCCAACTCTACTCGGTGTTTTATATAGCTAGTTATTCTATTCTCCTTAAAACTCTTTTCTGTCTTTATTTGTCTTTATTTCCTAGAGTTTCTCAGTGGGACTTTCTTCCCTTCTGACTTAGATGCAAGCATTATCTAGTATGTTCTTGTTTCCCATCCATTCTCTTTTCTTTCCTTTCTAACTTCGTCTTTATTTCTTTTCCTTTCTTATCCCTTCTTCTACTCTTCTACTTCAAACTTAATAATCTCCATGACTACCAATAAAATCTCTGCCCTAATGTATTTTAAATAGTATCTTCTATCCTGGTCCACTGTCTGAGATTCAAATCTTATGACTATTCATCAGGGATGCTTTGCCACCAAGAACACCCATTTCCCGCAGCAAACACACTAATGAGGCTCTGTATGCCTACCCACGTGAGCAGCAGGTCTCTGTGTGTCCTCTGTTCTTCGTCAGCGCCTGTGTTGTTATTTACCTTCCCCACGTGAGGTCTAGCACCCCTGGCCCACTCTGATCTCTTTCCAGCTTTTCTGATACTGCTTATCATTTACTCTTTATACTTTTGTGAAAGGTTTTTATTTTTATTTATTTATTTTTTTGCCTCAAAAACCTTCCGTGATCCACTGTAGATGCCCCACAATTTATGACTACCAAACTGCATTTTAATATTATGCTAAACAGCAGCAGAGGTTCTGTACTCCCTAAAGAAAATTATCGCTAAATACATTCTAGAAATGCAAGGTTAAATTTAATAACATTGGTCTTTTTACAACTCTTCAGAACTGCTAAAATGAAATTTGAACTGTGAATCTATAGTTTCCTTAGTACTTCTGGGCAGGGGATTGAGCCCTCAAGGATCTACTACAAAGAGCTCAAGGAGTGTGTTCACTGACATTCATCACAGAATTGCTGTGAGTTACTAACCGTGCAGACAAAGCGTCTGCCAGGCTCTATCAGGCTGTTGGTCCTGCCCTGTCCTAACACTGTTCTCACAAACAAGCTTCACACTGTTGAGACGGAAAGTTTTGTTTAGGTTCCTTCAGTGTGTAAGGTCCTTCCTGCATTACTTTCCTGTTTAAACCCTACACATTCTTAAGATGAAAAAGCTGATCTCAACTCTCTCTAACTTCCTTCATGATCTATTGTCTTCTTCCTTAACCCTGTGCCTATTCCTCCGTAGCAGTCCCTGATTTCCCATTTTTGTCCATCCATTCGTTTATGGTTTGAAAGTTCCCCCTACAGGCATAGGAGTACCAACATCAGCTGTATATATAGGGTTGAGTTTTTATTCATTTCAGTAGGATTTGTCACTTCTCAGAAGGGCTTGAGGGGCAGTGTGGCATCCTGGGTATGAGCACAGGGAGGGATCAGGAGGCAGTGATTTGTTTTGTGGCCTCATCATTTCTAAATTATGAGATCTTGATGTGAAATACAAAATAAGATGTAGTCCCTGGGATTTGGAAGTTTTACTTTGTGAAAACAAAAATGTTTTATCAAATCAATATACCTTTATAGAAAAAGAAATTTATGCTATATTGAAACATTTAAAAACAAGCTTTTAAAGAACTTCCTCTTCATGATATATCTTCTTGCTTTTTAAAAAGTTCATTGGCACCAAGGACCATGCATGGAGGTAACTTAGATTCCCTGCTCAGATGTAACCCATGGCAGCTCAGTCTCCATGTGGATTCCCTATTAAGGGGAGCAGAGGCAGTCTCTGACATGAATTAGGTTGTCTGCTCTTTGATCACTTTCCCCTGGTGGAAGAGGATCCAGGCAGTCCTGATGAGACTTGATAGGCTAGGATCAGACAGTAGGGGAGGAGGACTCTCCTTTTCAGTGGACTAGGGGAGGAGGATGGAGGGAAGAGGGAGAGTGGGTGGGACTGGAAGAAGATCAGGGAGGGGGCTACAATAGAGATACAAAGTGAATAAATTATAAGAAATAATAAAATAAAAATTAGGGGTCTGGAAAGATGGCTCAGAGGTTAAGAAAACTGGCTATTCTTCCAGAGGTCCTGAGTTCAATTCCTAGCAACCACATGGTGGCTCATAACCATTTATAGTGAAATCTGGTGCCCTTTTCTGATACGCAGGCACACATGCAAGCAGAATACTGTATAAATAATAAATTTTTAAAAATTAAAAAAAGAGTTCATTGGTATTTTTATAAGAGCAACAGTTTAAATTTTTGAGAAAGAAAATGTTTAAAAATGTTTTTAGGATTTGAAAAAAACTCTAAAATGATTTAATGACTATTTTTTATTCCCAATAGATTTATGACAAATAAAGTAGTTAACATGTATCCCTATGATAGGTAATCTTGACTGCCAACTTGACCAGACCGAGAGGTAACCTAGTCTACTAGCAAAGCACACCTCTCAGGCTTACTGCGAGGTCATCTTCAAAGGCCATAAGATCACAGGGACTCACTCTGACTCAGTCGGTGGTGTAATCCTCTGCTCTTTTCAAGAAGGGAATGGACACCAGGAGGTGTACCACTGCGGAAGGCGGCCCCGAATTGGAGGAAGCACCCCTTGAAGACGACATCCTGCCCCTGGGCCCTTCTGGATGCTCTTTTTATACTCTGGTTACCATCTTTCCTCATGCCCTGCCTTGATGTTTCTGTCATGGTCCTAAAAGCAATAGAACCAGCTGACCATGGACTGAAGCCTCTAAAACTATGAGCAGAAAGAAATGATCCCTCTCTTGTTTCACTCAGGTATTTGCCAAAGTGGTGGAAAGATCACACCACCATTAATGTGGACATTTACACACTGAAAAACACGGTATTCATTAACAGTTTCCAGGCACAATCAGATTTGTCACTTTCTCCATTTCTAGGTGATGTGCTACTGAGTTAGGGGTCATTAGGATCTTATTTCTTTCCGCATAAGAATTACTCTCTAGGGTTACAGACTGAGTGGAACTGTAAACACACACTCACACTCACACACACATAATGAAATACCACGTGTTATTTTCACACTTAGGAAACTGTAGACACATACAATGTTTGTTGCTTCTGAAAGTATCTGGAAACTGTTCCTCACAAGTGATGTCTTTTTTTGCAAATCAGAGGTTAAACTGCTCACTGAGGGTACTTATATTGAATTTGACTTCCTAAGATCTTGGTGTTCAAGCTGCATTTTAGAACACAGATATTTACATTTAGTTAGAGTATGTTGTTTTCTTCCTTAAAAGCAAATTGTATATTATTCTTAGACTGTGTTAAATTTGATGCTAAGAACAAAATATCTTAGGGTTTGACTGGATCAGAAATGGGTCTTGAGAATCAGGATACGCCAAGTGTGCAAACACATTTGTGGAAGGAGAGATAAAGAAGCTTCTCAAGACTGCTTCTGATGTCATTTGTAGCTGTCATACATACCAGTTTTTAATGCAAATATCAAGTCATCAAACTCCTGTGACTCCTCATCGGCTATCAGGGACCCTTGTCCATAGCCCCCAGAAGAAGGGAATGAGGCACCATTCTGTGGACTTGTCTTCAAATCAGGGCTTGCCTGGCTGGTCTGTTGGAAGGACACTCTCTCCCAGTCAGATGGTACCTTTTTGGGTCAGGGTAAAAGAAGAAGGAAGTGATACTTGATAACCTGAATGTACACATTTATTTTGAAGCTCAATTTTACCATGTGTTTCTACACTTTATTAAAGACTGTGAATGGCCTATTGAATTGTTTTTATGAGATTTCATGTTATATTTGCTCTTTGTAAAATTATGCCTCTTCTAGAGTTAGTTTAACCTGATTATTTAAAACAGATTCTTCAAGCCGTATGTAGATTGCTGTGATGCCATGTATGGGGAGATAAAACTAACATTTTTTTTTTTGGAAAATATATGTTAAGGAAGTTCAGAAGAACATTTCAAAATATTAATCCAGAACATATTATAAATAGAGTCTGTATACAAAAGACATACTGAATTAAGGGGAATTTAACCAATCCTCATTTTTTATTTCATGCTCAAAAACAGTTCTGTCCTGAGATGATTAAAAATATTCCTGTCTTTCTAGGTTACTGGCAAACCAGGTTAGTGTAAATGAGCCCTTAATCCTTCTTTTCCTTGGCCTTCACTGCTCTTGCTGGCTTTTTAGACTCCCGCAGTCTCTCCCTGACAGCTGGAACCAGGCCAGTTCTGAGCCTCGCAGGAATGCAGGCAGACAGACTTTACGCTATGCAGTTGTGCAACACTCAAGCAATGGCTCCAGCCCAGGACCCGGACGGCCACAGCTGTTGCCTTCTATAAGGTCTGCTGAGAGACCGCAGGGACACTTCAGACTGAGTAAAAGTAAACTGAGGGGCCTTAGAGATAAACTGGAGAGGAGGTGAAAGCTCGGGATTATTGTCAGTAGGCACCCGGGAATCTAGAACAGCAGTCTTCCACACAACTTTCTTCAGTGACAGAAACATCATATCCGAATTCTCCAACACTGCAGCTTCTGGGCGCATTTGTCCGTGGGACATTTACAGTGTGGTTGGGTGAAGGACAAACTAGATCTCTAATGTCAGCGACACAGAGCTGAAAGATATTTCACAAGACAGGTCAGACTAAGACAAGGGTTATTGAATGGTAACCATTCAATAAAACTGATGAATTTTAAAATATTAGTTGTTTGTGTTCGTTGTCATTATGATAAAATAGCTCAGTTTTAAGAACAACTGGTGTATGAAATAGTATTAAATGTCAATATATTTCAAAGTACTAAGTTTCTTTATTTTTGCTTTATGTGAATCAGTGTTTTGTCTCAGGCATGTATGTGCACCGTGTGCATCTCTGGTCCCTACGGAGGCCAGACGAGGGCATTCTATCCATGGAACTGAAGTTATAGATGGTTGTAAGCTACCAGGTAGGTGCTGGCAACTGAACCTGGGTCTTCTGTAAGTGCTCTTAGCAGCTGAGCCAACTCTCTAGGGCTGGCATATCTCAATTTTTAATCATCCTTCTTAAACTTATTCATTTGATAGCCAAAATATTTTCGTTTTAATCAAAATCTTAACTTTTCTCCTACCTAAAGGCTCCAACAACCAGTTCTCTACTTTATTTTCCCATATGAGTTGATAAGTCTTTATATTAAATTTTTCTCATTCACATCAAAAGGCTATCCATAGTAATAACAGTGTGATCATTTGCTTCAGCTTTAAACTAACAGGAATGAGAGTAAATCCTGAATTGCAGAGAAGATAAGAAGATAGACTGATTATCTATCATCTATGTATGTATATCTACCTATCTGTCTGTCTGTCTACCACATCTCTATTCATTGGCCATCTCGCAGTTATACATCATTATTTATCTATCCATCTATCATCCTATCAATATTTCCTTTTCAACAAAGTGTTTCTTAATTTCATGCCAATATTTTTTCTGGGTAGGAACACAAATACTACAAACACTGTTTTCCTTGCTTCTTCATTCCTAAGAATGGCAGCCAAGCACATGCCTGGTCTGCACAGCTGTGAGGGCTGTGCATCACTGCCTCTTCTGGGACAGATATACTCAGGTGCCTTTCGGTTGAAAGAGTGGCCCTTCTAATGTTGCCAAAAGACGAGGGTGGAGGGCATGTGAGTCAGACTCAGGAAATCAAACTTAAAGGGACAGAATAATGTAGCCAGTAGAGGGAGGAAGATTTTATAGAGGAAATCCTGACTGGATTTTCCAGGAGTGCCACAAAATCACCCTCCGAGCCTTTGTTTTAGAATATTTGATGGCATTTAAATTTAAAGGTGTGCCTGCTTGCTTTCTCTTTGTTGAGTGAAGAAGTGTCAGGAGCATGGGCAAATAAAGATAGCTTTGACTGTGATTTTAGGAAGAATAGCATTTTAAAAGAAATTTTCTTAGACATATTCAATCTCTATCACATCAAATTAGAAATTCTGAACATTTTTGAAGGAGATAATAGATTGTTCTCTGATGTCTCAGTATACATGTCTGGTCCATGTTGCTCACAGGACAGAAAAAAAAAATAACTAAGATACCTCAACTAATACTTCAGAGAGAAAAGGCTGCAGAGGTCAGTTAGACCCTCCTGTTTTATACTCTTAATGTAAGGGAAGGTTGGACAGTAAGGGAGGGAGAGGCAGAAGTGGGCTGGGGACACACCTCCTCCATGGCCTTGATGAGGTTCTGGGTAGACTTGTTAATCTCTCCAGCTGGAGGCATTCCGCTCCCAGGAGTGAAGAAGGCTGTGCTGGGTCCTGGGTGGCCATTCATTTCCACTGTATAGCTGGCCTTCATAGGGCAGCACGTTTGGTTGTGTAAAATGAAATAAACCACAAAAACATAAAGTCCCTATAAAGGAAAAAACAAACCCATTAGTATGTCAAAGCCAGTCTGTTCAGCATGGCTGAAGCAAAAACACAGCACTAAGTCTAACTGACCGTCTTCAGGAGGCTCCTAATGGAGGAGTGACTAGGAATGCTGGAGTCAGGCAAGTGGTCCTTGCACATCCCTGGTCATAAAATGTTCATCTGTGTAGCTTAGGAAGAGTAGGCTCTCACTAATAATTTTTCTTAATATAGAAGTAACTCTGAATGTACCTTACTAACACATGAAAACAAATTATAGAAATTTATTAACGAGCTGTATAGAGCTTGGTCTAGAAAGCAAACATCTTGTCCTCTAAGAAGCAACCATTTTACTCATCTATCTTGATGTCTATGTAGGCAGTTGAGTCATTGTGCTGACTGTGTGTGTGTGTGGCAAGAGCCTCCTAAGCTGCCGCTTGACGCGCTGTGTGCCTCTCACCTACTTATCTTATTTGGAACGGAATCACTGCATAGGGACTCTGGATTGCTTAACATTCAACATTCAGCGCTTCTCCATAAACATTACACAAGAGCAACAAAGCTATCTTGAGCATTCTCCAGAAGCTTTTAGCCCTTCAAATTCCTCAGCAACACACTCAAACTCCTGATGATTACTCCGCTTCCGTCACAAGGAGGGACTCTGCTTTTTTGCTTGTGTTCTGTTGGTTACGCTCTTTTTCCCTCAGGCTTTCTTACGTACTCTACCGTATGATTGCTCCGCAAAGCCTGGTGATTCTGACAGTCTCATTTAGACAATGTAATACCTTAAATTGTGTCTTTTGTGTTTCTTGGCATTTAAAATTTAAATGCAAATAAGAATCTCTGTTACTAAAATTCTTAATCTACAAAGATAAAAATAAATAAAGACACTCAGCTAATTAAAGAATAAATGGAATTACCATCAACATTTTTTCCAAAAACGTAAATAGATGTCAGCATTTTGTAAAATTTGTAGTGGCCTCCACAGTTCCTCACATCTCTAGAGTGCTAAAGCAACAGGAACTGTAGGAGCCCAGCCTGTCTCCTGACAGGTGTAAACAGCAAGATGCTTTTTAGGAAACACCCAGCCCAGCAGTCACAAGCAGCTTTTACCTAAGGGGCTGGGAGGACAGCACGCAGTGCTACATGAGCCAGCATTTGAGCTCTTGTGTCTCGGAGGACTATGGGAGTCAAGACTGTTCTCCTTTTACTGGGGTGATGCGTTCTCAGCTGGTCTCCATAATGAAGAGCATGTTTAAAAAGCAGTGGTGCACATGATAAACATTAAAAAAAAAAAAAACCCTAATTGCTGTAATCATCACACAAGAGCAAGCAGAAACATATATTGCCTCTTGAATTAGGCTTGTCAGTTCTTTTGGGGAGAATGTTAATATTCCAAAATATGTAGGCTCAGTGAATTGGTTTCAAGTACAAATGATACTGTGCACATTAGTAAAAACAAAATCTTCCTGAAAACACTCATGCTCATCCAACATTTTTTCTCCTACAACTAACTTTTCACATGAGTGTGACCTAATCACATTGGCCACAGTGTTAGACAAAACAGGAAAAAGTTAAAGTGTCAGCCTTAAAAACTTTGCAAATGTTACTGATTTATTTTAGGGTCACTGTAAGTGTGGAGATGTGATAGGTTAAACTCTGGGTAAGGAAACAAACTCCATCCTTTAAAACCCATCTCTGAGGACCATCTGTTAAAGCTGTGCAGTCTCTCTCCTGTTTGTTTTTATATCCAGCCTTTCGTGCGCCAGGAAACCCTCTGCTTGCTGAACATGACTGCATTCAAAAACTGCATTTTTTTTTCTTCTTAAAAGCATAGAAGAATATTGTGAGACTTTTAGATGTGCCCTAGGAAGCACAAGCATGGTTTAAAAAAAAAAAAAAAAAGGAAAGGATGTTTAAATGTAGATTATGTTTAAATGACTCTTTGCTTGGTCTGGGCCAAGCTGTGCAAATACAGAAAAGGGGCCTCGATTATCCAAAGCACTCAGCTGTGGAGGTTTCTGACCTCAGAGTAAAAACAAGTTCCCCTTCCAAGTGCTGCATGGTGAGTGCCAGCTCCCTGCTTCAGTGCTGTGTGAAGCAATTTCAACAGAGCACCTAGATTCTTGCTTATAGAATGTTCCATGTTCACTTGTATATATTGCCAGGCCCTGAGACGCAAGGATGAAACATGCATGGTTCCTGCTCTCAGCTTGTGTACAAATAAGAGAATATTCTACCCCCACCAAGCATCAAGTTCATATGCACCAGCTATCTGCACTTCCTGTCATTTACAGGTGGCAGGTTGACAGGGAATCTAATTCTGTCTGTGAATTGCTGTTTTGATTTTTTTTTTTTGGTGGTCCTCTTATAATTATTAAAATGCACTCACTTATAGCTAGGTTGACTGTAAATTTAAGATCCTGTCTGTATTTCTTTTGGATCCAGGAATATAAACTTAGCAGCCAATACTCAGTGAGCTACAAATAAAATCATACAGTCTAAAGGATTACACATGCTCATAACTCTGTTTTGAAAGATTTATTTATTTGTATGTGCCTACATGAATTGCATTGTACACATGCAGAAACCCACAGAGGCTTAGGAGGTGGTTGGGCCTCTTGGAACTGGAGTCACAAAGGGTCTTGAGTTGCCGCCCTGTGGGTTGTAGGGAGCAAAGCCATGTTCTCTACAGGATCGGGAAATGCTTTTAACCACAAGACAGGTCTCCAGCTCTCGCATTAAAGAGTAAAACAAGTGAAGGGATTCCAGCTCTTCTCTCCACTGCCAGTCCCCGGCTTCCAGTTCACAAGTTTAACAAGAAGTGGCAAGAAAGAACTGGCTAGAACAGGATGGTGGACTGTGGTCTGCCTGTGTTGGACACTCATGAGATCTTTCTCCAGCTCCTTCAAGGCTTAAGGGCTCCTGGCTGAGGGACACTTCAGGTTTCGGTGGTAAGCCCTGCCACTCTCATCTTCAGAGATGGAGCAGAGCAAGATGGCACCAACACAATCAGGCTTTCTCAAGCTCATACATTTGCGATTTTAAGGAAATCTATTCAATTGCAAGTTCTTAGAGAGGAAGAGGAAATGCTCAGCTCTCTCAGTTAGGTTTTTTGTGTTTATAATATAGTCTGTGACTCAAAGGAGGAACTTCTTAATAATTGATAAACCGGAGACCACGGTTTTAAGCTATCATCAGAGGGTGAGAGTGGGAAGCGGAGAGGGCAGAGGTGAGTATGTGTTAGGTTTAGGCCTCTCATTCTTCTGTAACTACAGCTGGACCCGTCAGTAGTGGTTTGATAAACTTCTCCACTTCAGTCTTGCCATTTTTACATGCCATGTACAGAGGCCATCCTCCTGGGAGAAGGGGCACACAGGCACGGGTGGGGTGGGGGTCCTGGTGGAGGTTTCTTGGGAGCTGTGGCTTTGTGCTAAGCTTCTGGTCTCTGGCAATCCTGCTGGCACTAGGTTTGAGTTCCTAACTATTCCTTTCTGTAGTTACTTTTCAGTAAAGGCATTCTGCTTTCCTTCTCCCCTTGGCAGACACAGGAAGACACTGTGATTCCTTCTTTCTGGTTTGGAACTGACCTGTTGCATTTTGAATCACCAGTCACTTGGCAGGAGAGAAGATAGACTTTGGGCCAGTGATAAAACTGGAGAGGCAAATACAGGGTTTCTGCATTTATGTACAGAAGTAGGAATCTCATCTTTAATTTCCTCATTTTTAAGTTCTTTTGACATTGAAAGTTGATTGTGCTAGTGTTTGTAACTTAAATAAGGTCTGTGGTTCAATCTGTACACGAAAGAGAGAGCGGAAACACGTGAGTTCATTCTGAGGACTGTTGGTAGGTCAGTGTAACTGCTGCTTAGACATTTAGAGGGCATCTATCACTCAGACACTTTTCACAGCATGGCCTCCGTGCACTGGGAATCCCATCAGCTTCTGTGATAACACCTTCTAGTTTCAGGGGCTTAAACTAGAACTAGTTCAGAACGAGTGCAGTGAAGAAGAAGTCAGCTGGCTTCAGGCATACCTATGGCTCTGGTCAACAGGAGGCCTTTACGTTTGTGGTCTAGACAAGTGTCTGTCCTAAACTAACCATTGCTAGGCCAACAGCCTTGTACGTTTTGTCAGAAGCCCTTAGGAGACAGACTCTTCCTTTAACCCAGCAAAATTTCTGCCTCTAATTTCAGAGTAGGATCCTCTGTGAGTCACAGATGGAGGACCATTTGGTCAGCGTCCTCACTGTGGTAAATATTCATGAGTCAAAACATAATTACTAGGCCATAGTTCAGTAACCTCTTTTTCAGGTGAGAAACCTCCACTCTCTGGTTTTTCCTCTCAAGTCCTAGTTTATAGCACTTTGTGTGGCCAAGTCTCTCCCATTTCCATCGTGTTGTCAGGTTTCAAAGCCTGGAGCATACATCAATCATCAGGCTCCTTAAAATTTTTCTTAAAGTCACAAGAACACAAACTGCCAATGCCACAAAGCCCAGGGGTCCTGGGTTGAAACAGTTTCTAAAATGCAAGTCAAGTTGGGTGGTAGAATGGAGGGCCAGGTGACAGTGCTGAGGTGGAACTCACAAGTATAGAAAGAGGTTGGAATCTGGGAGGAAAAGTAGTGGCTTTAATTATAAACAGGAGGAAAGGACTGACGTGACCTGCAACTGAGAGGAATATTTCGTTTTCTTCACGGGGATACCCCTCGATAGGTTATCCAATCCCAGTGGCCATCTCTAAACAGATATACATAGGAGCAACACCAAAGCAGCTCAGCAGGCTGTATTCCTAAAGCAACCACCTCTAGATAAGTAAAAGTAATTAAAAAGAATGATGAATTTTAGGTGATTGCAGGGACACTGGAGGAGTTGGAGCAGGGAGAAGGAGGGGTAAAAATGATATAACTATAGTACACAGGTATAACATTTGGAAATTGTCATCTCCTAGAAGCCTGTTCTTTACTAAAGAGACAGAAAAGAAGTGGAACTGGGAAGGGGAAGGGAAGAAAGAAAGGGACTGGGAAGAGTAGAGGGAGGGGAAACTGTAATCAAGATATATTGTATGAAAATTGTTTATTTTTAATAAATGAAAAAAATTACAAAATTCAAATTGTACTGTGATCATTCAAATTTTGGGAATAAGCACTTTTTATTAACATTTAACATTATCATCATTATTTTTATTCTCAGGAGTTTTTTGGACTGGATTTCTCTGTATAATTCTGAAACTTACTCTGTAGACTAGGCTGGCCTCGAACACAGAGTCTGCTTCTGTCTCCTGAATGCTGGGATTAAAACCTGCACCACCACTGCCTGGCTTCCTAACATTTATAAATTATATAAATTACCGGGTTTCACTGTGATGTTTCCACAGTGCTCTTAATCACTGTTATTAATTGCTGGGTCATTTTTCCAGCATGCCTATAATAGGTTTGGGACTGTTTTTTTTTTTTTTTTTCCTTCCCCCTGAGACAGTGTGGTGGTTTGAATGAGTCTGACTCCCAAGGCTCAGATATGTTAATGTCCAGATTGCTAGTTAGGAAAGATTAGGAGGTGTGGCCTGGTTGAAGGCCTGTCACTGCAGGCAGGCTTTCAGATTTCAAAAGCCCATGCCAGGCCCAGGCACTCTCTCTCTGCCTCCCACCTGCAGATCAGCTAGCTACTGCCCCAGCACCATGCCTGGCTGCCAGTCACCACACTGCCCTCAGGATGATTATGGACCAACTATCAGAAACTGTAAGCAAGCCTCCAATTAAATACTTTCTTTGATAAGCTGTCTTGGTAACAAAGACAGATAGGCTTCTACTAAGAAGTCAAGGCTGGCCTAGAAATTGCTATGTAGCCCAGGCTGGCCTCAAGCTAGTAATCCTCCTGTTTCAGCCTCGAAAGTGCTGGAATTACAGACATGAACTCAGCCTATATCTTTGACACAGAGTTGTCACCCTCATTTTTCAAGTCACCATCTTGAATAGAAGGCCTTAAAAATTAGTGTGAGGATTCCTGCTTAAATCATTCTGTGGAGTAAAGTGGATTAGACACTGGCCGGTGATCTAAGCAGACTGCCACTGTGAAGGCGGCAGCGAAACTGAATGACCTGGTGCCAGCGGAGAGGAGAGTGGAGATCACTTGTCTGTGGAAGCAAACTAAATTTCTTACATGTTTGAAGTGAAAATATGCAACATATGTTAAGTGCCAGTCAGGAGGACAAAGGCACAAGCAAGGTCAGAGGCCTAAATGTGGAAGGCAGCTGTGTGGAAGGGATGCCCGAGCCACAGGGGCTCAAGTGCTGTGTGAAGATTTCTGTTGTTTTGGTTTTGGAAAACACTCTACAGAGAAAAGATCTGTATGCTCAGGATTAGAGAGGCAGAGTATAGGACAGGAGGAATGACCAGACAAGACAAGAATGTGATAGCTGGCCTGGCAAATCAGAACAGAAGCCAGCCACAGCCGAATGATGGAAGCCAAAAGGAGAGTCTGCCCTGCAGGAATGATGTGCTTTGTGTTCTCAAAGACAGACGAGAAAGGGATCGTGGCAATGTTCTCTGGCAGAGGTGATACTGTCGGGCAAAATGAAGTGCTCACAGAGAGGCTGGTGATGGCCGCTAAAATTCATAATGTGCTAGAGTGCTGGGAGGTATCTGCAGCTCAGGAGGGCAGCCCAACTCCTCTTAGGTCCTTCACGGTGATGCCTGTGAGCACTTGTAAGAGGGTTTTACTCTTGTTGACGTTACCAACTTCTGTCATTCTTCTTCTTATCCAAAGTGAAACACAGTATGTCCCAGAGTTGAAGTCCTTGAACAGCCTGCGGAGAGGTGCTCTGTGTGGAAGAACTCCTGAGAGCGTGTTGTGCACCAGCAGGTCTCTGCACTGCAAGAGTGCTGTGGGTGTGTCTTTCGGAAACTTTCCCCCTCCTCGGATGGAAGCATCCCTTATGGAAGTGCTCAGTATCCACTATTTGTGACTGGTCCCTGGAACATAAGTTGCTAAAGGCAGCAAATCTGCTAATGACATGTATGCCTTGGACTTCTGAACCCTTTATATTGTTTTGCACAGGAAACAAATCATATACATGTATATGATTATCATATATAGCATAGTATATATAAGCTTTAAAGAAATGGCTGATTTCATGATAGTGTAGTTAATTCAATATCAAAGATGATGTAAGGCTTGATTTTTAAACATTTCCATATGAATCAGTTGGGACATAATGATAATTCTAGCAATCTCTTAAGCACAACATGGATGCCATAGCACATATAACTCACAGCCTAAGATAAAAAAAAAAAACAACAAAAACTTGCCAGTACAATTGCCAGTTTTACCAGCAGCTAAACATTCCTTAAAGCTATAACCTTGGAGACTCTGCACATAACAATGACTGCCAATTAATAATATTATGAAGGTATTATTTATTAAAATCTTAATAAGTTGACATTCGATGATAAAGAAATAATTTAGTAGGGACAAATGACTTAGTATGTTTTTGTTCCAATTTTCTTTTCAGTGAAACAGGGATTCTGTAGAGGCCTTATGGCATAATCACTTGCAAAACTTGAAGAATCTATAAATATTTTCATTAAATTTGGGGCAAACTAAGTTCATACTTACTGACAAAAAGGAAAGAGGAAGAAAATACAGAGACCAAAAGAATTCTTTTTTTTTGTACTAAATCTTAACACTCAGAAGCAAGCACTCAATCTAGGAAATAATATTCATTAAAACTATAAATTCTGTGGATTTTTCTGAAACCTGCTAATTATGCGAGGTTCCTGTGTAAGGGTTAAAAAAAAAATCAGGCGAAGGGTTATAGCTGAACAATTACTAGGGTTACCTTGTGTTCTGCTTTGCTTGAGACCATTTTGGTGTGCTTCTGACTTCTGGGTTAGCATGCTGAACGAGCATCTTCCTTGACATCATTCCCACCTCCCTTTATACAACTGTGAAGGACAGTGAACTTCATGGCAAACTAGCAATTACTAAGGGCACAGCAGTATTCATACTATTCTTGTTCATGCAAGTACAGCTACCAGTTGCTCCCCCACTTTAGGCAGGTGCACGCTTTCACCAGCTTCCTTTGCACGTGGGTGACCTGCAGTTTAAACTCTCTGCTATCGGTCTTGATTCAGTCACCAGCTTCCTTTGCACGTGGATGACCTACAGTTTAAACTCTCTGCTATCAGTCTTGATCCAGTCACTGGACTAACATGCAATAGTTGACTCTCCAGCTCTAGACTTTGGTAAGCAGTGAATAGAACAAAAACTGGCCCAATAGGCAGGCTGGTCCCCTTTTTTGAAGTCAGAGGACAGCGTTGTGGAGTCAGCTCTGTCCTTCCACCTTTACATGAATTCTGGGGTTCAAGTTCATGTCACCAAGCTTATACAGCAAACACCTTTACTCATGGGGACATCTTGCTTACATGACAAATTATTTTGATAGTCAACTGAGGGTGAGGAATTTTCCAGAGGCCTGGGGCTGAACTTGGTAGAGCACTTGCCTGGAATGTGTGAGGTCTCGTGTTCAATCCCCAGCACCACCAACCAAGTCAGCTAAACAAATGAAAAGGAACCTGCCAGAGTTCATCCTCCATCCAGACACCTGATGTCTGGATGTTCTATTCTAGTGTTTTATTAGAAATAAATTAACCTTCCTTTCCTCAAAGTGGAGAGAAAAGCTCTGTAATGAATAGTTTCACCTTAATGAAAAATTATTCTGAGTATCGTTTTCATGCTTGATTAGACAGTTGCTAAAGGGTGTGGACTGTGTCTGGTTTCTGCCTGACCACCACTACTATGTCAGGGCCACGCTTGGGGGAGGGAAAAACCTGCCCAGGAGATTTTAGTCTCACCTGCAGGTAATGATTCTAAGGACTCATCTCCTCTTCCCTCAGATGGAAGGAAGACCACGGTGGGCTCTAGAGCTGATAACAGTGAAGAAAGAGCCATTCCAGAGGAATTTAAGATCACACAGTTATAAAACTCACATGAGTTCTCCTTTGAGGGTTACAATGAAGAAGGTTAAACCCATTTATTTGCTTTCTGTGGACTACTAGTCCATTTCCTCAGATACACACAAATCCCTCCATAAATTAACACATCATGAATACTTAAATAGTGAATCATGTTTTTGGAGCCTTGTCAAAATGAAGTTGTTTTTGAGCCTGCTAACCTAAAAATCATATTTTGATTTGTGATGTTTCCAAAGAAAATCAGCTTCTGAAATAAACTCTCGAGAAAACAACCAACCAACACTGCTCTTTTCTGGTTAATAAAACGGGAGGTGGGGGTCATGCTGGAACTGGAGAGAGGGAAAAAGTCTGCATTTTTACTTAGTGACTTTCAATTAGCCTGGCCACAGCCTGCACGACACACAGCTGTATTTCGGACAGGATGTTAAAGCAGACCTTCAGTGGTTCTTGCTCTTCTTGCTGCATCTCTCACAAACATGTGTTGGTATCAGGCAGTACTAGGAAATGTCAGCTATATTTATTTAATTAGAAAGGACATGAATTTCAGAGGTAGTTGTTACCTATAAAGGTGGTTGTACTGGCTGGTTTTCTGTGTCACTTTGACACAGATACAGTCATCAGAGAAGGACCCTTGGTTAAGGAGATGCCTCCGTGAGCTCCAGCTGTAAGGCATATTTTCAGTTAGTGATCCAAATGAAATACTGCTCAGCTACTAAAACAAGGACATCATGAAATCTGCAGGCAAATGGAGGGAACTAGAAAAGAGCATCCTGAGTGAGGTAACACAGACCCAGAAAGCAGATACTAGCTGTATTTTACAAGATAACTCTACTACTAACCCAGACCCGAAGAAGCTAAGTAACAAGGATGGCCCAAGGGAGGCCCTCCTTGAATCTCACTCAGAGGGGAAATAGAATAGATAGTAGGAAGTAGAGAGTGTGTAGGCAGGGAAACAGCAAGGGATCAGATTTGGGGAGAGTGGGAAGGGGAGGTGTGAGGGCTGGAAAGATGGCTCAGCAGTTAAGAGCACTATCTGTTCTTCCAGAGGTCCTGAGTTCAATTCCCAGCAACACACACAGTGGCTCCCAACCATCTATAATGTGATCTGATGCCCTCTTCTGGCATGCAGGTCTACATTCAGATAGAGCATTCATACATACCTAAATAAAGCTTTAAAAAGGGAAAGGAAGAGAGAGAGAGGGAGAGAGGGAGAGAGGGAAAGACGGGAAGAGAGAGACTCAGACAGAGACGAGAAAGCAGGCTGAGAAAGCCATGGGAAGCAAGCCAGTAAGCAACACCCCCTCCACAGCCTCTGCATCAGCTCCTGCCTCCAGGAGCTGTCTTCAGTGTAACATCAGCAGGTATGTGGAGTCATGCACAAAGATATGGACCAGAGATTCAAATCTTAGGGATCATGATGTCCTGTCCTGACTTCTTCCAAAGATGGACTATAATCTGCAAGTGTAAGAGCCAAACAAAACCTTTCTTCTCCAACTTGCTTTTTGGTCATGGTGCTTAATCACAGCAACAGAAACCCAGTAGTAATAGTGGTAGTAGGAGTGGAAGAAGAATATTCTACAGTATTCTTAAACTTAATCCAGACTGGGTGCAGCAACTTATCTGGGAAAGGCACTTGGCACCAAGCCTGACAATCTAAGTTTGATTCCTGCAACCCCAACATGACCAGAGAGGACCAATTCTCTCCAGTTGGCCTCTGATTATATTCATGACCTAGTGCCCACACCCATACACATCAAACAAATGAACAAACAATGTAAACATAATTAGGAATAACCCGGTATGGTCTCTTAGTTCAGACAACATAAAGCCAAGCATCATAAGACAAAAATGATCAGTAGCAAACCAATATGCCACATAGGAAAAATTAATCTCAGATGTCTTAGTTTGCACACACTAAGAGTGAAATCTCCTGAGGAACCGGCCTCAGAGCCTGCACAGCCCCACTGTTCAGTGGCACAGGTTGTATTTTTAAGCTCAGACCTTGGCTTTAGGCTGACTACAGTTTTCCTACATCTGTATTCTGGATTTAACTATAGAAGTCTCATTTTGTTTCTTCCAACATTAAAGGAAGTCATCTTTATAATAATCCTCTATCTGCTTAAAAACCAATAGCACTTATTTCCCAGTGAGTTCCCTCTCCAGCTTGCCTGAGACTGTGCCATGCACGAGGGTGAGCCGAGGTCTGAAGATGGCACACGCAGTAGCCGTTCTCAGCCTGCTAAACGAGCAGGGCAGACCTGCATGTTTTTCATAGAGGTTTACTTTCAGGTCAGAGGGGACTCAGCTGCAGGTGTGGGAATGTGAGAAGAGGCATTTGGATTCAGGGTAAGGGTCCAATAGGCCTTTTAGGATTCTTAGCATTCATCTTCAGTATTTGTTCACTTGTGAAGTGCTTCAGAACCAGAGAGGAAACACACACCTGTCTCCAAGCAGATAGTAATTCAGTGAGAGAAAGACAAAAATAATTTGATTGTAGCACAAAGCTGGAATAAAATAAAATAAAATAATATTGCCAGAATTGAGTTGGGACCCAAGATATAAGAGCTCTATGAAAGTTCTGACTTAGCCCTTACAGAAAGACACAGGGAAAGAAGAAAGGACACCAGAAAACAGTTTATAAGCAGACTAGATTGTCAGGTCCCAAAGAAACCTGGGACAAATCTACTCAGTACCTGTAGCTCCTCCTAGCACTTCTCACCCTGCCCCCCACCCTAAACCTCTCCAGTTCAGGGGCTAGGTTTCCCTTCCCCCAGCCTCTGATGCCTACAGAACTCAGCTATTTTGGTTATGCACTCACTTGGTACACTCTGTCTTTGGGTTTCCATTGCTGTGAAGAGACACCATGACCATGGCAACTCTTATAAGGAAAAACATTTAATTGGGACTGGTTTACAGTTTCAGAGGTTTAGTTCATTATCAGCATGGCGAGAAGCATGGCAGGATGCAGCCAGGCATGATACTAGAGAGGATCTGAGAATTCTATGTCTTGATCCACAAGCAGTAGAAGCAGATTGCACGCTGGGTGTAGCTTGAACATATATGAGGTCTCAAAGTCCGCCTGCACAGTGACATACTTTCTCCAACAAGGCCATACCTCCAAATAGTGCCACTCTCTTTGTGCCAAGATTCAAACACATGAGTCTACTGGGACCATGTCTATTTGAACCACTACTTGGACTCTCTGGGCCTCTTGTTCTGTGGCTCCATTCATGGTCTGTCTGCCCTTCCTCCTTTTCTACCTCTCTCTCACCCCCACCCCCATGGCCCAGTTCAGTCTGGACTCTTCCAGATGCCGGCTATACTTTCCCTCATACCTACAATAAAACCTCATCCATACCTAGGAGTGGTCATGCCCTTATTTTTCATTCACAGACACACTTACTTTTCTTTTGTTCTTGAGGGCAGACAGTTCAGTATGGTTGGAACTAGGGAGAAGTTAAAGGTAGGAAAGATAGATGAAGGCTAGTAGATGTGGCTGTAGGAGGCAGGATGGGCTCAAATGCAGTGAGAGAGGCTGTGGAAAGGTGGACTCAGGGCTCAGGAGCTCAGGGGTGAGGCTGACCTGGATTAGGGATAATGTGGTGCTGGAAGTAGGGCTTTTGAGGAACAGTTCATGGATAGCAAGAACAAAACTCACAAGTTCAAAATAAGGACATTAAAGGACATATTCAGGTCCTATTTTAATCCCTGCTGGGTTTGAGCTGTCCTCTGTCTTCAGTGTAACATCCAGCAAGGTTGTGGACCCATGCACAAAGATCTGGACCAGATATTCAGATCTTAAGGATCATGAATTTGTTGGTGTTGCTCTGGGGTGGAATGTTTCAAGAGGAGAGTTAAATGTGATGAACAGAAACATCTATATCCCAGTGCATGCTTGTGATCCCACTCGGGGAGGCAGAGGCAGGAGGCTCTCTGTGAGTTCAAGGCCAGCCTGGTCTACACAGTGAGTCCAGGACAGCCAAGGCTACACAGAGGAAGCCTGTCTCAAAAAAAAAAATATTATAGTGTGTTGGCCAGCCTGACTGACCTCCTAGCTTTAGGCCAGAATAGATGAACCAGGAAGAACTGGTTGTAACTGGAGCATGCTGAAGTACAGAGAGGAATGAATGTGAAAGGGGGTGGGTGGGGAGAAGGCAGGGAAGCTTCTGGACAAAAGTAGGATCCTTGGGCTGGAGGATGGGTATTGGGCTCTGGAGAAACATCCACACACCCTCAGAACACATTATTGTCTTCTCCTAGAATAGAGTGTCAGGGTGAGAAAATGTAACCTCCTTGGATGGAGCCAAGATCAAAGTTCAAGAGAAGACTTGTAACCATCACCTGGCCAAAAATGCAAGCATAGAAACTCCTGTGCTCAGAAAACACCTGAATATCCCTCTCTAACAGTGAGTATAGAGGGTAAATGAATAGAAGTGCAATGGAAGGCAGTTCTTTATCCCATAATAGCATAGGAAACACTGATCAAGGACTTACAAGATCTTGTCCAGAAACTACACTGAGTGCTTTACACATTCACAGACTTTACATTTACAATGACCCTATGAACTGGTCCCGTTTTTAGATAGAGGGTTTTCCAATGCTCATACCTTTTAACCTAACAAATAACTAGAGTGTTTCTTTGAGGTTAAACATGGCTGGATCTGTATGAAAGACCCAGGCATGTCTGGAAGGATGCGAGTGAGGAAACAAGCGCTGACACTGATCATCAAGCTGGCTGTACACGTGGAAACACGCAGCCAATGTAGGTACTAATAGCATAAGCAAGCATGTCAAAGTATGCTGAAAATAAAACGAACAAGGTAATTTTATACAGTGATCAGTGTTATAAAAACCACGTTGTGATTGTCAGGGAGATATGTATGTTTAGACTATTATTTTAACCTTTTGCTTCTGCCCAGCATGTCCACACAGCTCTCAGCACTGCATTGATAACTGGAGGACACACACCAATATTTTTGCTGGTATCTGAGTACATGGATTTTACATTGTATCTGCTGTTTATCTAACACATGGATCTTGGGCATATCCTGTGTGATGGGCTTGGGATTTTAGAAAAATGTAATTAAGCTGTCCACCACTTTACTAATTGACTGGGAGAACAGTGGTAATGAACTCCAGCCATCCTGGTGAGATCTCAATGACATTTTCCTCCCTTAGTTTTTTCAGCCTCTGTTATCAAAGAAGGAACTGGTTTAATTGTGAGGATTTCTGTAATGAATTAAATTTATTATGATATAAAAAAGAAAGAAAGAAAGAAAGAAAGAAAGAAAGAAAGAAAGAAAGAAAGAAAAAGAAACTAGCATTACATTGCATAGGGAAGAGAGTGGTATTTTGCATATTATACTATGAAATATGCTATATTTAGCTATAATTATCCTCTAACTAACATCTCTTCTCACTCTCTCTCATTACCCTAGCCCTGGTAACACCACTGTACTCTTTACGTGATCAACTTCTTAAGATTCTACATTAGTGTCTGCCATATTTAATTTAATGACCTTCAGCTCCTCCAGTGTCACTGTAAATGACAAGGTTTCATTCTTTTCTATGGCTAAATAATATACCGTTATGTATCTATGCTCCATTTTCCTTTTTAAAATGTTTTAATAGCGTGTTTTAATTATATATTATAATGGATTTCATTATCACACTTTTATAAATACACATAATTTATTTAGATCATATTCACTCACTCCCCAGTACCCTCTAATGTCTCCACTCATACTCACTGGTCCCCTTTTGCTTCCCCATATCCCCCCTTCTACTGCCACTTTTTTGTGTGTATGTATTATCCAGTGAGTTTCACTAGAGTTGCTCACAGGAACATGGGTGAAGATTTATTCACAGCAGTGTGGGCATTTTGCCAGTAGCTACACCACTGAAGAAAATGCCTCTCCCTCTACTACCAACCACTCATTGCACAGAAACCCTTGGTGTGTCAGCTGCTGGCTTGTCCAGTGTTTACTGTGCTTCCTCTACTTGCTCATCAGTTAATAGATACTTAGTGTTTTGTTTTCTTTTTTTTTCTATTTCCAGGCTACTGTGAATTATGCTGAAATGGACATGGGAATACAGATCTTGCCTCTATGTTTTTACTTCATTTCATTTCCTTATATGCATTTATAGGACCATATGGTTTGAGAAACCCCTGGAACTTCACTCCACAATGGCTCTACTAGTTTATACTCCCATCAACAGTCTGAGAGGGGTTTCCTTTTCACCACATCATCATGAGCACTTAATATCTGTAGTACTGATAGTAGCCTTTCTTGCTGGAGTGATGCTTTGATTTACATTTTCTGAATCACTGGGGATGCTGAATATTCATACAATTGTTGATCATTTGTGCATCATATGAGAAATGTCTGTTTAGGTCTCCTGCCTGTTTTCAAACTGCATCTTGTTATTATTACTGCTATTCTTGCTATTTTGGTATTGCAGTGCTTATATGCTTTAGATAGCGAAGTCTTTTCAAATACACACTTAGCAAATATTTTCTCCTACACTACGTCTCTTTATTCTCTTGATTGCTTCCTTTGCTTTACAGAGTTTTTCTTTAATACATGTGGGTGCACCACCTTCCTCCCATCGTGTGCGTCCAGATACATGCATTCCATAGCACATATGTGGAGGTCAGAGGATAGCCTGGGTACCAGACCTTACAATATACGTTAAGGCAAGGCATCCACCTTGTTCACTGATGCACACACCAGGCTAGATGTCTTGCTCCAGGTTCAGCAAGAAACCTTGTATAAAGGGAATAAGGGGGAGAGTAATGAAGTAGAAGATCAGATGTCCCCTGGCTCCATGTACACACTCTCACACGCACACATACACACACACACACACACACACACACACACACACACACGCATCTATATCACATATACCACACACATACAAACATAACATAATTCACAAAAAATCCAAAACACCCACATACCAAGGTTCAATAAGGATGTTTGTTGTTCTAGAAGACACACTCAGTTTTCAAACTTGGGAATGAAAAACCTAATAACAATCCATATCTGTACCATTTCTGAGTGTCAATGCACATTCCTGGCAGCCGTTAAGAATCACAGGTGCTGAGAAGAATTACGCAGCTGGATTCTAAGGTCATCAGAGAGTTGACTGATCCTGTTTTCAGAGCTGCTGAGGATGGGGAAATAGACACACCACTGCTGTGCAGACAACGGGACCTCCAGCTGCAGTCCCAAACACTTTCAGTGTTTCCCTTGACATTTGCCTGTGTTATAGGCATATCACATCAGCATTCCAGTGGCTGCCATGCCGCGGGTCACCAAAGCTAGCCTGTGCTGCTTTATAGAGAGCTGACAGCTTCCGGAGAGATGGAGTCTTTATCTCTGCAGTTTCAGGTAAAAGCAAAGAGGATGTTTTAAAGTTCTCAGGCTATTGACTTCAGCATTGTACCTCATGTCTATCAACTTGGTCGCCTGGTTTGGGGCCTGACTCTAAAATGGAAGGTGAAATGTCATGTGCACACTTCTTTGGCTGTCTGATTCTCCTCACTGACATGGTGCTTTCTTTTTTATTGTCAACTTATTGGCTGAATTATGACCTTGGTCTCATCTTCACTCCAAGTGTTTAGACACAGCAGAGCTTTAGGTGTATAGAGTGAAATGTTGTGACACTTTTGGCCTTACTGATTACCTGACAAAGGACTATGGTTTTCACTCTCAGATACCTACCCAGCCTTGGGGCAGAAAGTCAGAGGGCAGAGCAGTTAGGGAAGAACATGACCCAAGTCTTTCTCAGCAGCTGTGAGCAGAGCAGGGTCCATGCCTGGTGCTCTTCTAGAAGCCCACTGTGCTCATTCCACATGCTGTGCACGGTGGAATTCCACTGGGCCTGCAGGGCTGAGAGAAACCCAGCCTGGACATTAACAACAGCAGTTCACCTTGGCTAAAGATATCAGCTCTTGACTCTTCCAGGCAGATCCAGACAGGGAGTCAGACAAAGTCTCTGATTTTAATAAAGTTAGAAATCAAACTCTGATGTGAAAATTCTTAGTTTGTTACTGCTCTGTGTTTAAGGACAGCCTTTTCCCATTGTGCAGGCTGAGTGAAGCTGATTAGCAGGCATTCTTTCAGCTGCCAGCTTGCTGCTCTGGCTTTCCTAGCAGGTACTCCCTCACATTTTATGAGGATCAAGGAAATGACGCTCTCATGACTGCCTTTTACAAATTTTCTACAGAACTTTTTTTTTCTTTTAAAAAAGATCAGAGTTGTTTTTAAAATTATTTTACTCCTCCCCCACTTTTTTTTTTTTTTTTTTTTTTTTTTTAAGCCTGGAACCAACTCCAGTTCCCAGGGTGGCCTCAGATGATCCACCCTCAGATGATGTCAAGTCTTGTGGCAGAGAGAGGCTGGACTCCTGGGCCTGCTCTGGACTAGGGCAGAACATGGAGTTTCAAATCCCTCAGAAACACAGCCTCAGAGACTGCACCCTTCTACTCACCCTTTAGAGTAGGGAAGAAACATGCCACTGCAAGTCGGACCAGAAACAGCTTGGTGGAGCAGTGTGTCCACACAGAAGCTGACATGAGCTATGGGACACAGAAGACATCAGGAGAGTAGAAGAGGGCTGTAGAGCACAGCAGCGGAGCCTTCCTCAATTCTCAGTCAGAAGCAGCCATGGGAATCAAGAGTGCCAGCACTGAGTGCGCACAGCAGGGAGGCAGCACAGAATCCCTCCCTGACTCAGTGCCATCTCTCCACCAGGCTGCTGGGAATCTGCCCAAAACAGCCGGTAGTCCAAGCAGAGATGGAGACAACAGGCTATTTTTGTTGCAAGAAGAAGCCAAATTATCAGATAAAAAACACAGTACAAGTTAAAAGAACACCCCCTCCCCCTGCTCAAGGGTGTTTCTTCTTTACGGTGTGAGAGTTGAGCCAGAAGTCTGAAGGACCAAGCCAGGACCTGTACTTTTGGCTTGATCTAGGCTCAGTTCAGAAATGTGCATAGCGTTTAGGACAAAAGCAATCCTGACTTCCCAGGGGCACTGTGTCTCCTCCCTTTCTCCACCATCCCTCCCTCTGCTCCTCCCCTTATGTCTCTCCCCTCCTCTTCCCCTCCCCTCCCCTTTCTCCTCTCCTCTCATCTCCTCCCCTCCCATCGTCTCCCCTTCCCTGACTACTCCTCTCTCCTTTCCCCTCTCCTCACCTCTCCTCTCCCCTCTTTTCTCCTCTCCTCCCTTCCCCTCTCTTTCCCTCCCCTCCACTCCCTTCTCCTCTTCCCTCCTTTCCTCTCCTCCCCTCTCCTCTTCTCTCCTCTCCCTATCCCCTTCCCCTCCCCTCTTCTCTCTCTCTCTCTCTCTCTCTCTCTCATTCTCTTTCCTTCTTCTCTACTCTCCCTTTCCTTTGCTCTCCACCTCTCTCTTGGGTTTCTTTCTTTCTTTGGTGGTTCCCCCTGCCCAGAGGAAAAAATGATCTCAGGCATATTTAAGCTACAAGCTCATGTGATTAAAGTTGTTTATTTACTTGTGATTTGAAAAGGAAGAGCATGCTTGAAAGGAGTTTGTGTGGAAAGAGTTGAGCAAGCTCAAGCTGCAATATGCAGCAACTGATTAAGAAATGTCAAACTGTCTCTTTACTTTCTACAAAACGTTAAAGATTTCTCTTTTGCTTCTATAAAGGTCAGTATAATTTAAAGTGAAGACAAACAACAACAACAAACTTGGGCCATTGACTTGTTATTGAACTTGAGAAGTGTTTTATTTACTATAAAATAAATCTAAGAATGTTTTTGTGGCCGTGAAACCAGAAAGACAAGGTTACAAGGCAATCAGTGACTCTGCTCTTTTCCTTTTCTCTCAGAGCCTTCCCCTGAGAGACACAAGAACCCCGTTTCCCAGCAGACTGTTTCTACTGTGTGCACACACTGAAACAGACTACAGTGGTGCTCGGGTGGGTTGTCGTGATTTTCCCTTATGCTTCTTCTACCCTTACATATTCTTGAACAGATTATAACTGTGAAAGTAAAGTTCTAAACAAAAGCATCTCACAGTGGTATTTCCCAGACATAACCAGGAACTCCCTCCCTCATCCAGGAGAGAGTCAGCTGCTTTTGATAACTGGTGAGGGTACGCATCAGCACGTGTGTGTGCCAGAGGAAGAAGAGAAAGTACAACCTGTTCAAGCCATTGTTAGTCATGAACACTGCTTGCTCTGCCCATAGGATATTGTGACTTCACAACTCTTTCTGGTAAATTAAAGTGGCAATGTCTGGCATGAGCAAGGCACAGAGTTCAACTTCCAGCATAGTGAAACAAGCAAGCAAGCAAACAAACAATAAGCATGCAAGATTTGACAGTTTGAAACAATCCATGTGTATTGAATTTTACATCTTCTAGTCTGCTTGATAACTCTGAGAAGTACAGATCAGGACTCATCAGTGACAGAACACACGGCAGTGACGTTTTGTGCAGAAGTCCATGTTCAGTGGCTCCTCACTACCACCCCAGTTTTGCTTCTCCCTCCCTTCTCCTCAGAGCTTGCATCCTTGTGCTGTGTCCACTGGCAGTGAATGGCCACTGGGGGCTTCACAGAACAGATTTCAGACATGGGTTTTGCCAGGATACTGGAGAGGGGGTAGGGAAAGGGGGAGTGAGAGGAAAGAGAGGGCGGGGGAGAGGGGGTAAGAAAGGGAAAGAAAGAGGAAAGAGAGAAAGAGGGAGGGGAAAATGGAGGAGGAAAGGGAGAGAAAGAAGAGGGAGAGGGAAAGGAAGGAGCAAGAGGGAGAGAAAGAGAGGGAAAGGTAGAGGGAGAGAAAAGATAAAGGTAGAGGGAGAGGAAGAGAAGGAAGGGGAGAGAAAAAAGAGGGAGAGGGAGGAAGGAGAGGGGGGGAAGAAGGAACAGAGGGAGTAAGAGAAGGAGAGGAGATCCCTTTTGCCCCTGGCTCTTGTGCTTCTGCTGAGGCAGGGAGCATAGCAAAGGCCTTGAGCCACATGCTTTGGGAATAGGACCAACATGTCCTCCAAGTCTTTGGTCCAAATCCTGGCTCTGCATCTCATTGGTTCTGTCATCCAGAGCCAGTTCCTGGCATCCCAGTGCCTGGGCTTCCTCGTCTGCAAGGTGAAGAAGACGATGAGTATGTGTCTGGAAAGACTGTGGTGAGGACTGAACAAAGCAAGATGTGTAAGCCACCTTAACGTGTGGCCATGCACAGTAGCTGCTCCTGTCAATCTCAGCTGCAGTGTTATTGACATTATTCTCGCCTTGGGCTTCTCAGGCCTAGAATACCTCAAATAGGCAGCTTCTAAACAGCCCAAACATGCTGCTCACAGTTCTGAGGCTACCAGGAGCCAGTGGCAGTCTTTGCTCTCTGGTGGGGCTTTCCTTATTGATGGTGTCTGGTGCAGAGGGGCTGAAGAGTCTTTCAAGCCTCCTTTACAGGACATTAACTCCACCCAGAGAGTAGAGTCCTTACAATAGTCCTCATTTCCATTACAAGCCATAATGGAAATCAGGCTTCAACTTGTGTTTTAGGGGCACAAACCCATTTTTTACAAATCTCATTTTTTATATCTTAACTCGTAAGTACTTTCTTTGCCTAAATTATGCATTTATTATTGTCAGAATTAGAAGCTTCTTAATATCTATCTATCTATCTATCTATCTATCTATCTATCTATCTATCTATCTAATAAATCTGTCTGTCTTAGCACATATCTATCTATCTATCTATCTATCTATCTATCTATCTATCTATCTATCT
>NW_026587759.1:6162181-6177199 GCF_907164565.1 Psammomys obesus
TCTATCTATCTATCTATCTATCTATCTATCTATCTATCTATCTATCTTCATCATCATCATCTATTTATTTGCTTAACTGACTGAGGAACTGGTTTATTTCTCTGCATAAACAACGCAGCTGACAACAATGCCTGCTTCTGAAAAGTTTAAATTCTAGTAAAACATGGAATGTAGGTGAAGAGGAGAGAAGAGATGGAAACAGAAATAAATGCAAGAACATTCTGTAGCATGTTAGATGATAAACGTGAAGTTCAGGGAAGCAAGAAGCCTGCAGGCTAGCTGCATAAGTGAGTGGTCAAAGAGGCCACTGAGAAGGCCAGGGTGAGAGTGATAGGATTGTTGGCTTGGCCAGATGTAGAGCTGCGGGAGACAAGCCGCTGGGCTTGCCTGTGAGGGAGTTTCTAGGCTGGGAGACTGGGTTAACTGAGATGAGAAGATGTACTTGGTGAGCAGGCAGTGCTTGCCTTTGTTGATTTACTTCAAGCGGAGAATTGCCGCAATAGACATTCTTTTCAGCTCTATGAGAATCTTTAAAATTTGAAACTGCTGGCAAGACGTGGAAATACTGATCTTTAAAAAGGATGTATTGGGCTGGAAGGTGGCTCAGTGGTTAAGAGCACTGGCTGCTCTTTCGGATAACTACAGTTCAATTTCTAGCACCCATGTTAGGCAGATTTAAAAACCCCTGTAGGTACAGTTCCATAATATCTGACACCCTCAGACATACTCACGGCATACTTACACACTAAAATAAATCTTAAAAATCAGCATGTAATTCATTTTCTTTTGAGGAGTGAATGAAAAAAATAAAAAAAGGAAAGCATGTGACTGGTCCTAGGTACGGTAGAGGGTAAAGTTTATTATAGACATGTGGGGAGCATAGCCTGGGCAGTGACACCCGGAACAGTCCAGAGTGAACATGACTCTGAGCCATGTGAGGGGAGGTGGGGGAGAGGACAGGGGAGGGGAAAGAGGGAAATCAGGTGCAGCAGCTGGGGGGTTCCAAAAGAGAATAGAAGAAAAGTACCAGGTTACCAAAATAGTTGGATTGTGTAGGGAAGAACAGCTAGGGTAAGGGCAGCCACTTGGCTGGAGACGTTTGGGGTGGGGGCAGGGTATGCCAGCCAGGAGGGCCCTGTGGAACTGGTAGGGACTGCAGGATGATGGGAGAGTTTGGCGGCTTTGATGTCTAAAGTAGGCACCTCAGCTATTTGTCCCACATTTGAAACCTAACAAGCAGAATGTTTGTAAAGTTTCCACTGCTGTAACAAAATTACCTGAGATACTTGACCCATAAGAACATTTTCTTTTGACTTACAGTGTCAGACCCTGGTGGTTTCCTTGACACCTATGCTTATAGGAGGTAGCAAACCATGGTAGAAGGGTTATTTCATAACCGCTATTCCTGCAAGGGTTATGTGCGACAGTCTAATGGTAACCTTCTCGGGCATGCCTAACTTTCTTCCCACGAGGCCCTGCTTCCAAACACTTCCAACATTCTCAATACTACCAGACCGGAAGCAAGATTTCAACACATGAACTTTTGGGAGACATTAAGACATTAGCCAGAACAGATGGATCATGCAGGGCAACACTGTTTGCATAAACAGTAGCCATGAAGATACACTCAGTGACACCTCTGCATGTGTGGAGGTTTGCTCCAGGAGTCTACTGAGGTGGCCACAAAGGGCACGTAGTAGAGTCCTTCTTGACAGCATTTCCATATATTTGGTGCACAGCCTCCAATAGTTCCATATTACCTCTAGATTACTACAGTACCTGATCCAAAGTGGGATCTGTATCAACAGTTTTGATACTATATTGTCTAGGGGATAATGACGAGAAGAGAAATAGGTCTGTGTTCAGTACAAGTATGATTTGGTAAGAATATTCCCTGCCTGTATTGGTTGAGTCCTGACATACAAACCTGTGGAGCTGTGTCTTCAGAGATGGACTAAAACCTACAGTCAAGGCCATCACAACATAGTTGTTAGGGTAAGTGACCTGATCGCAAAGAATGCATGGAAAATGTTTAGGTCCAGAGAACATCCAGATGCTAGCCACAGAAGAGTATAGCAGAGACTTAAGGACTTAGGTCAGAGAGGCCTCACTTCACTTCCGGGTCAGGACCTCACCTAAGTCCTAGTGGGTGAATTGCGGCATGCTTAGCTCCATGCCTGGTGCACAGTAAGCACATGCTTACATGCAGCTTTATTGGTTAGGAGAAGCAGGACTAGAACAGGGAAGGAAAGAGCAAGAAGAGGAGATGGAAGAGAAAGTGGAGAAGATCCTGATGGCCTTAAATAATTCTCTAGGTTTACGTTGATTAAATACGCTTTCTGTTAATATGTTGTTAAATTCACTTCTGCTGTAAGCCAGATCAACAAGCCATGAGAACATGTGGATGACCGGATGCCAAGCCAGGCTCACACGCGGCTCAGGTGGGATGATCTCTGCCGTCTCCCTGCCACCATGCTATTAGGATGCCCTTTATGAGACTTCCAGTTCTTCTCTTTGGCTGGTCAGGATCCAGCTTTCACCTAGCACTTACTTGAAGTCTTCTGGGCACT
The DNA here is from genome assembly GCF_907164565.1 of Psammomys obesus. Taxonomy (NCBI): domain Eukaryota; kingdom Metazoa; phylum Chordata; class Mammalia; order Rodentia; family Muridae; genus Psammomys; species Psammomys obesus. Next base: position 6,164,752 of record NW_026587759.1, read on the forward strand.
CACTAATTTGTAGTAATCTCTCCTGGTTCCAGCCCTGTGGCCTTGGGATCTGCATTTTCCCTCAGGGCTATTTCCTAAGCAGTTCCCTGAAGACCCACTCTCCCGGCCCCTCTGTTTGCCAGTAAAGCCCATAAATCTTAATGACGGGGCTAGCACAAGGTCCTCAGCAAATTCCTGTTAAATCCAATCTCTCATTTGAAACTTCCAACGTTCTGCTCCTCTCCTACAAATCCTTTTCATTTACAGAAATCCTAGTCTTGAAATGACTAACAAGTTCTAGCACCGCATCCCCAGGCTGACATTTTCAAATTGTTTACATGTTTCTCAGTTTTTTTTCCAGTGTGTACTATCAAAACAATGTTTATATTAAAAACACATTTAACTATCCAACTTTTCTCTAAGAACTGCGCTGATAGCCAGCGGCACTTAGAGGGGCTGAAGTAGCAAAAGGTTACACACTTGACTCAAAGGGTAGACTGAGCGTGGGGTTAGGAGAAAAGAGGTCAGCCCTAAGACAGTCTGGTGGCCTTGAGCAGGAAAGGGAAGCTGTTGCCTCAGTCACTGCACTAGGTCTACTGGACGTACATATTATTTTATGTGCCAAATGCAGTCAGTCATGGGCTATGTGTTTACTTTGCTTTGAAAAGTTGCTCTGCTTCTTGTAAGTTTTTTCTGGTGGAAGAAGTCCAATTCGTGAGGTAATCTGTTTGAAACACTGGGCTGGGAACAGGATTGTTCTGTGACTTGGCTCTGTCACTGCTGCACCACTGCTGTAGAAAACAGTGAGGAACTGAAGAACAGAAAAAAAAATCCAGCGGTGAGAGAAAGGCTGTGTTTGGAGGTGCCTCTTTCAGAGGCAGCCAGTAGCACACACGTAAGATATAGTTTGATTATCTGACATCAGAAGGCAAGCATCCAAGTTCCAGAAAACCCACAGGTGTCTGTTTTATAGGTCACAACTTCCTGCTTTCAAAATTCCAGTAATAAGATAGTGACTGCCTCAAGCCATAGATATGGAAGTCCCATTGTCACCCCGCCCTCCGTGGGCTGTTCATCACCCCTGGGCTATGTTCTGTAGGAAATGATCAGGCTGCTGAGCCTTGCTTTTTTGCAAGAGAACTAATATTTTGTTTGTTTGTTTAGTTTTTTGAGACAGGGTTTTTCTGTATAGCCTTGGCTATCCCTGACTTTGTAGACCAGGCTGGCCTCAAGCTCACAGAGATCCACCTGCCTCTGCTTCTGCCTTCCTGAGTGATGGGATTACAGGCATGTGCCAAGATGCCTAGCAAGGACAAATCTTACTAGAAATGTGAGTTAATCTAAAAGGGGCCTTGCATAGAGCTTTTACCTAAGAAAGGTAGCTCCCTGAGTGCATAGCTGGTCAAGGAAGTGACTTGCAGACAAAGCAAAAGCAAATTGGATTAGCAGTTTGAGTTCAGGATATGAAATCAGGAAGCTGGCTTCACAGCAAGCACCAGGACTTGTCCCAAACCATTTAATTCTTATTTGTTTTCATAATAAAAATTTGGGATGCTTTCAAAATCAACAGACTGCCATAGTGTTGATTCATAGCCTAAACAACCTCCTCTACCTCCTTCCTCAAGTCACACTGACTCTTGAACTTTCTAGAAGGAAGCCAGCTTCACAGCACTGCAGAGTTCCTGGAACACCCTGGAAAAATTGCTACAGCATTGTGAAAATCTAATCATGCTGCTTAGTATTATAATTTTGAACAATCAACAGGATCCATTTGGACTTTCTACTGTTGTCACTGGGAACCATATGGCTTGTTTCAGTAAGCATCTGTGATTCTCTTCAGCTAGACGCCATACGTAATGTGCTTGTGACGATTCTAGTAAATGACAGCAGTAGCTCCGTCACTCTGTACTGCTGGTTACTGAGTGCACAACCCTACGGAAGGCACAATTTTTTGCTGTTTCTAACTTCATGGTCTGCTACTTCTACAGACTGGGAGAGACAGGAAACACTGCAGTACATTTTTGCTTCAACCAAGCTGCCAGTGCCATGATAGTGTCCAGCCTTTTGTTGTTATTTGATTGTTCGTTCCTCCTGTTTGTGCTTCATGGTACATTTTCTATGAACACAGCAAAAATGTATTCGTATATTAACTTGTCGGTGGCTTTGTCATTTATAATGAAAAGGAAAGAATGGAAGCTCTAGATACAACTAGTCCTGGTTGCCAATTTTGATTCTGTGGACTTGAACAGCCAGTAAGTTTTGAGCCTCTGTTTCCACACTTTGAGAAGGCTACATCTTGCTGATTCAAGATCTGTTTTCAGTGTGAAGTGATTTTCATTCTTTAGTAGTTATTGAGCAAGTCTAGTACATAGAACACTGGGACAATGGTACTGAGCAATGGAGGCAAGTGGGCTGACTCCTGCAGGCGTCTCTTCACTGTAGTGGTGGTCTACAATTTCTTTGAAATAAAAGGGAAAAACAGATGATTTGAAGAAAAATAAAAATAGCGGAGAAGTGTATGAATACGGTCATCATAAAGGCGTTAAATAAATATTAAAATTTAGGAATACTGTATTGTACCTTCTCTAAAGCATGTTCTAGGACTCTAACATTTCAGTCTCACTATTTTCAAAAGTCTCTAGCAACTGGGCATGGTGGCATATGCCTATCAGGTCAGCACTGAAGAGGCTGATGCAGGAAGATGACATGTTCAAGGCTGGGTCAAGATACAAGGTAGCCTAGACAAAGTGAGAACCTGTCTCAAAAACAAAAATGTCTGTAAATATCTTACAGCATTTCAGCAGCATTCAGAAACTCCTGAACATTCAAGGAGCTGTGACATTACAGAAACACAGACTTTCTTTATCCCAACATTCCAGAAGTGATATGACTTTTATAGCCCACCTTCAAAGACCACATCTTTCCAAAAGCCACTTCTGGGTGCTCCTTATCATGCGATTAACTGTTCAAGTCTGCAGCATCACCACTACCAATAAATACCAATGACACAAGACAAAACCAGCTTCACAGTGAAAGCAGCCGGCATTTTCTGTTTCAGCTTCGCACATTTGGCCTTTCTTTACATACATAGATGTTCCATTCATGACTTTTCAACTCCACAACAGTTTGATGGTATCACATGCTCATGAGAAACCACTGTGATGGGTAGCCCTGGCTGGATTAAAAGCTGCCTAGGAGATCAGAAAATTACACCTTTGAGTGCCTGAGAGGGCGTGTTCCTGAGAGGGTTAGTTCAGGAGGAAGGAGCCTCCTTGAGTGGGGGGAGCCCATCACATGGGCTGGAGGCCCAGAGAGAATAAAAGGAAAAAAGAAGAGAACCCAGATGGTGGGTCCATGCCCCCCCCCTCCGCTTTCTGGCCACTGGGAAGTGAATTGTTCTGATCTGTGTTCTGCCTACTTACAGGAACTAAAACAAACCTTTCTACCTCAAAGTTATTTTTTAAAACTGTTTATCGGTTCTTTGTGAATCCCATATCATGCACCCCAATCCCACTCATCGCCCCCTCCCCTGGTACCCGCCCTCCACCCTTGCAACCTCTCTACCAGCAGAGGAAAAGAGAAAGAACTCATTGTGGAAGCTGTAGTGTATCCCAGTGTGCTCCACAGCATGCACTTCTAGTCACACTTCTTGGCTTGCAAATGTTCATTGCAACAACTTGTTGTTCTGGTACAAGACCCCTAGCTTCTGCTGCTCCATCAGCACCGGAAACTCACTGGGGCTCCTCTCAGATATCCTGCTGTTGCCCAAATCTAGGGATTTGAATTGGCCCAGCCCAGCGTTTACCCATGAATGAACTGTTGGAGGGCAGGAAGGGGCGGGTCCTACAGATCCAAAACTACAGGGTCTCCATGAAGTAGAGCAACAACACTCTCACACCCCAGGCCTGCTCACCGGCAATCCCCACATTCAGGGCTAGCTCTACTTGCTGCCAAGGTGAGGTGCCGGGCCTGCTCCCCCAAGGACTTCAGGTGAGAAACGGGACCAGTTGTCCTGCTCTTATGACTCCATCTGGGCCAGCTCTCTCTCCTGCCAGTGTCAAGGGCAGAAGGGAAGGAAGGTCATCTTTTCCTCACTAACTCCACTGTACAGTGGATGAGAGGCAGTTCTGGCTCTACCATGCTTACACCCTTGGGGCCAGCTCACCCCCCCCCCCCAGGGCCATATCTACTGTGCTGCCAAGGTGAGGGGCAGGGACAGCTCTCCTGTTCTAATGACCTTGGGGTCAGCTCGCCTACCTTTCAGAGGTGGCAAAGATTCTCCTTATCTAAGTCACCACTGGGAAGACAGGTGGTGGGGCCAGTTCTACCAGGATCAAACCTATACCCCTGCGACCTGGGTCATCCCTACTGTGTTGCCCAGGCGAGGTGCAGGGCCCTCTTTCCTCAGTGCTGTAGCTAGTGAGGGGCAGGAATAGCTCTCCTGCTTTCACAACCTGAGGGCCAGGTCTTTCACCTGCTGCAGGTATAGAAGGCAAGGGGGGCGGGTATGCTATCACTTGGGAGATGAGCGGCAGGCCGGCCTTTTCAAGCTCATATCCTCGGGGCTGGCTCATCTGCAACTCCTACAGCGTATGTGGTGCTCGCCCAAGTCCTGCAGCTGGCTAGAGGCAAGGTCAGCTCTCCTGCCCAACTCTCACGGCCAGCTCGCATAATGCCCAGGTAAGTGGTGGGGCCAGTTCTGCACAGCTGAGAGCAGTAGCATGTCTACAAGTATAAGCCCAGACCAAGGACATTGGCCTGGCCTTTGGCGGTAACAAAACCCTGCTGCTACATGGCAACAAACCCAAATGTGGCCTCTTGTGGTGGCACAGGCCAGGACCCCTACCACGGTCCCTGGTGGTGTGCCCCGCTACTCACATCAGGCTGTTCCTCACTGCTCTCAAGTCTCCTTTTCTGCTTCTCTTCACTGGGCACACATCCTTCTGTTTCTCTTTCTCTTCCATATCCACACAATTGGTTCCCAGGATCTCTGAGTGTCTAGGATCTTCTCAGGAATGGTCTCAGTAGTGCTATGCCATGCTCCTCCATTACAGCACTGGGCAGTGGCATCTTGGGCATGGTCTGCCCTGTCAGACCTGCATGGTATGGGGCTGGTGGTCACTTGGGCTAGGTCCCTGTCCAGGCCCCATAATGCTGGTGGTCCTTTCAGGACTGCTTCTCTCACAGGCCTGGTAGTCCTAGGCTTACTAGTTCATCTAGTGTCTGGCTTTTCTCTGCCCTGGGAGCTTGTCTGGCCTGCGAGGCACTGTACTTGTGGCTATCTCAAGCTAGTTCCTCACCCTGGCCTGCCTCCATGGCTCTATCGTCATCTGTCTTGGGCTCACTCTTGCTCAGGACTTAAGGTCCTAGGTAGGGTTCTTCTGGTCTCTGGATCAATCCCTGCTGTGAGAGCCTATCCAGGCCATCTCAGAGCCATCACAGGCTTGCTTTTCTCAGGGCTTGTTAGGCTACTAACCATTCAGATGGTCTCAGGTCAGAACACTGAGCATAGACCTAGCCTCCTCTCTGCCACCTACTGACACACATGTGACACACAGCCACTAGGGGCAATGCCTCTGGGGCAGTTCTACATGGTTTTGCTCAGGTATTTTGTCACAGAAATGATGTCACTGTGGTGAGGCAGTAAGAAGTTGCCCACAGAGCATCGAAGTCCCCATGAGCGATGTGATCACAAAATTACTCACCCATTCTCTACAGTTACTGTGCTTAGCAAGCCACATAAGAAAACCGATACGTCATCATAAAACAGGCTCTATGTTACATGGTTTTGTCACCTGCACATAAATGTGTTTTCCTAGAGTAATGAAGGTAAGGTAGAGCATGCCAAGGTATTTTGTTTCAGGTGCCATCAATGCATGACTGTCAGCGTATGAATGATTTATATTACTCAGTTTGCTCAGTGACACTACTTTTTCCCTCTTATTTTTCACACAGAGAAAAAAGAATGCAGAAGGTTGTCCCATTTCTAAATGATAACTGACTAGTGATTGGGACTCATTGTCAGTATGATCAAGGAAGTAGCTAATTATTAACTTGTTCTCTCTTGAGTTGCTGTTTTACTGTGTACTTATCAAAGTATTATAAATGTAGCATTTGAGTAAGCAGTTTCAGTAAAAATAAAAATTAAAGTTTGAAATCAAAATGTGTTCTGTAAGTCCCAAGATGTCCTCAACAGAGCAAAGAAAGGCTTAAGGAGGACCGGCATAGGGAGCACCTCCCTAAGGAACATATACATTGGGAGTACCCATACAGGGAGTGCCCACATGGGGAGTGCCTACCTAGGGAGCATCTCCAGAGGGAGCACCTACATGGGGAGTGCCCACATAGGGAGCATCTCCAGAGAGAGCATCTATATAGGCAGGCCCTACATCGGACACACCCACAAGTGAGGAATTATGTGCTGAAAATTGAAGTTTACCTTCCAGCCCCAGTCCCTGTGACTTGCTAGTCTAGACCCCCTCAGTCTCAGTTTTTCAACCCAAAACAAGAATTCTAGAGAGCATTTAGATTTGAAAATTTTGAAAAGTTTACATAAAAAAAAAAAACAAACAAACAATGAATGAATGTCAGTGTTCACAAATCCTTTTCAGGTGCTGATATAAGGCATGGTTCACTTTTCTTTCTGTTTGCTTTTCTAAAATTTTGTAATTAAAACATAAAGTCCCAAGTGAGTGGGCTTGACTCTCCTCTTTAAGATGAAGAAAGCAAGCCTTAGGATCTTGGCCCAGGTCACACAGTGAGATACAGCCAGGTCTGGGTTTCCAAATTCAGTAGAAGGAGCTCTAGCTTTCTAGTTTTTGAGCTTTAGTTCTCTGGCTTTTTGAGCTTTATGGGCTTTTTGAGCTTTGAGCAATCAAGCCTTTGCCCTTGGGTTTTTTGGCCTTTTCCTCCTGTGCTGTGTCAGCTGAGCTAGTGAAACTTTTAGATTTTGTTTCCCATTGGGACATGAGGTGAGAAAGAGGGTCAGCTGGGTGCTTTCTCTGCCTCTCTCAGCTAGCAGGCTTTCACCCTAGCATCTGGCTCCTGAGTCTTCATTGGCAAAATAGAATGTTTGGGATTTTCATTCTTTTATAACAACAAGCAAGAACCATATTTGGGCAGAGACAAGGGGCTACCTGCTGTTAGCAAAAAAGGAAACTGAGAGGTTCAGGGTCTTAGGATTCTGGATGCAGCATCTGCTAAATGAGAAGTCTACAGATGCAGATGGAAAGTAGAAAAGGAAGGACAGGGTTGGAGTGAGTTCTACAGTTGTGTACTGTTGTAGTGGAAGCAAGAAGGGGACAGACACTCAAAGTGGCCGTGGGATGAGTGCCACGGTACTTGATAAAGCCGGCCTCAGGACGCCTGGAAGTCATGGACTACATTGCAGGAGCAGTCTTAGGGTCCAGGTCAGGCTTGCATGTGATATCGCTAATTCATACTGGTTCATGAACCACTCTGGTGATTTAAACAGAGCCATAGTTCAGTAAGACTTTATATTCGGTTCCTGTATTATATTCTTTCTGCCTTAAAACAATGCATGCCAAGCTTGGGAGTGAAGAGTACATGATGAGATGAAATATCAAGCACTAACAAAATGTGGTTTTATTTTGGTAGAGACGACCTTTTTATTTCTTAGACTCTATGTTTTCTTCTAAAACATTTGACTCATATGCCTTAGAGGCATAGAAACAAGCAAATAAATAAATAAATAAATAAATAAATAAATAAATAAATAAATAAGAAAAAAGCTGCAGTGGACTCTGTCCAAAAGAGAAAGCACTAAATTTCAGTGCAGGAAGAGAAACCAAGAGTTACAAAACACTGAGGTTCAAATCTACATTTAAGTAACAAAACACTAAGCACAGAGGAGGGTTTAATGTGGAGTTTTATGAGCATGCTATAGAGCCATAGCTACGGCCACACTGAAGAGTGCTCTCGTCTGCTATGGGAACCTACTAGTCTTCACTGGATTACATCATTATTTCACTTTACTGAAAACTGTACATACTTCAAGTCACGTTGGGTCAATGAGAGATGGTTCAATACTGTATTGGACTTATATACATTTGGAAATGAGCTTACTTTCTTAGATGTTTCTTCAATAATTAAAACTGCTTTGGTAATAACAAATTTGAAATTGGATCAAATTCAAGAAAATATGAAAATATTTTATGCTTTCTTGGAAAGGGCCTTAGTTGGCTTCTTAGGAAAAATAGATCTTCAAACTTTGAATGCGTGACTAGGGCGACTGTGTTTCTTAAACATGTCTTCTGTATGGGTATTCCTAAAAGATTTCTCTAAGGAAGAAAAGCACACTATTGACAATGGGAATGTTCCTGCGAATGAAGTGTTATTAACATCAGCTCAGACTGCTCAAACCTGATCATCTGGCTCTTGTGTTTTCAGTTGTTTGAGGCCACACTCACTCCCAGGGCTGTGCTTCACATGAAATATCTGAGCGCACATTATAAGCTGACTTCGTGGTAGGTGGCTTTGTTAAGCAGTATGCTAAGTTCCCAAGCATGTTTGAGAAAGCATGGCTCAGCTCTGGTGAAACACATCTCCAGCTCAGGACCCCACTTTCGTGGCTTGGGTACCACTTCTCTACAGGTTAGGGCACACTGTATCCTTACATGATGACACAGACGCTGACTCTGCGGAGGCGGCCACACTTGAAAAACCTTGACACTAGGGACATCTCCACCCAGTGCAACGGGGCATCTCCACCCAGCTGCCATTTCATTTACAGCAATTCTGCACAAAGGTTGATGACTTAAACATAGACATATGGAACCAGGTAGGGGCTGGAACCACTGTAGACTCATATAGTGAGAGGATAGCTTAGGCTCGGTGAGATAGGATTAGCCCATGCACGATTACTGGAAGGGCTAAAGTATTTGATTACTTTTAGAGGAAAAAATATGGACAGATATTCAATTGTGGTGTGCCTGCCTGTCACCTGTCTTTAAACACTTCAGCACACATAGATACCTTCAAAAAAGACCTCCTTTCACTGGATAATCCCTCTGACAATCATGTAATGAGGATATGCAACTCCAGTTGCTGCTGACCTGTTCCACGCTAGTGCCAGAGGCAGAGGTGACATTCACAATGAACCAGGAAGTATGCAGTATAGAATGCTGTCATAGTACCCACAGCAAGCTGCAGACACACACACAGGAGTGAGGAGGCAGGAAGGCCTGTTGGATTCTAAATCCTCACTTCATTTCAGGAGAGCAGCCACATCTGGAGTACGTCCTCCTTGCGCTGAGCATTGGAGAGATTCCATCACTTTATGACCTGTCCAGTCCTTGGTTATCCAAGTGTATTACATCTTTGCTTTCTCACTGCAGTGACCAAGGAAGTGAACAGAAATGAAACTAGAATTCTAGCATTATTTTCTGAAAACATTAGCTCTCCTCTGCATATGCTGTGATGACAATATCAACAGATATTCATAGAAAAGCGGAGCATGTTAGAGAGTCCAGACAGCAATGCAGTTGGATTAAGGTGGCACTGGATGCGGGGAAGCACCCTCAGCTTCTCTCTCTGTGCATGCTGCCCTGGGGTCCTTTCAGCCAAGCTTTCTCGTGCGCGTGAATAACCCTGGGCCATCGCTCCAGTGTTTGGGTTCTTATTGCCTTGTGTTAGTCTCTAAATGCCCCATATTCCTCTGTCTAGGCAGTTCTATCTCTTTCTGATTTTGTATTACTGGAGGTTGAAGCTATGGATTCGCGTTTTAGGCACACCCTTGCTACACCACCAGCAGAGTTCTATTTCACATTATAAAGGTGGAAATACTTGGGCAAAAGGCAGTTGGCAGTTAAAAGCACAGGCTCTGCCTATGAATAATGGGAAAACCAGTGAGAGATGGGAGAGAACATGGGGAATGCCACAGAGCCAAAGATACATACTAACTTCACCTCCTCCTGTTTGGGGAGTTCTTGCTGCAGAGGGGAGGGGGCAGAAGTCATAATCATTTCTGTATTTTCTTTTTAATATTTATTTTTATCACATCTAGTCATGTGTGTGCATGGGGGTATATGCATGTGAGCACAGGTGCCCATGGAATTCAGAGGCATTGGATCCCCTAAAGATATAGTTACAGGGAGCTGTGAGCTGCCTGTATCATGTGGGTCCTGAGGCCGGAATTCTGATCCTCTGGAAGAGTGCTCTTAACCATGGAGCCACCTCTCTGGCCCCACTTACCTGACCTTAATAAGTGCTTTCAAATGTCCTGAGTGGGTAACAGGAACTTGACTCACTAACTTGATTTGTTACTCACAGTTACTTATATTAAGACTAGCTAAGTTACGAAATTGAGGGAATAAATGATATAAAGCAATTTCCCAGGGACATTTCACAATGAACGAGACTGTAATGAGGATAACAAATACTTAGTGATTTAGTGGTGTTATGCTTGTTATTATAACACACACTGGGATACAGGATGCCCACGGAGGCCAGGAGAGGTCATTGGATCCCCTGGAGCTGGAGTTAGAGGCAGCTGAGCCTATTTCTGTTTTTTGTGTGTATATGCTTTCAAGGCTGACCACTCTTATTTGGACATAATGGGGAGGCTAATTCTTCATCTCCCATCATCCATCAGTTGTCTACAGTTACTTGTCTACAGATAAGACCCTGAAAAGTTTCCTTCTCCCATGTTAACATGCCCATCAAGTCTGCTCTTGTTCTGGTCTTGTTTGTACAGACATTTCCAGGACAGACTGTCCCACAGGGGGCTTCCCGGTACCCGGCTCTCAGTCTTCCTGCCCTGTCTTCCATATATTCCTGAACCGCAGATGCTGTGGTGCCCATGCAACAAGTGGAGCTGGGCTTTCCACTGACACAATCTCCGCCTTGTGTCCAGGTGTGGTTTTCAGTGATGGTTTCTGTTTGCTGTGATGAGAGGCTTCTCTGACAAGGAGTGAGAGGTACACATACCCAGGAGAGCTGACTCATGCCCAAAGCGCCATTTATTTATCCTTCTTGAATGTGTATATATGATGTGTGTGAGATCATGTGGGTATGCATGGACCGTGGCATGCATATGGAGGTCAGAGTACAGCTTGGGGAGCAGATTGCAGCCTTCCACTGTGAACTCCAGGGGCTGAAGTCAGGCCCCAGGGTTGTGCCATAAGTGTTTTCACTTACTCACACATTTTGATGACCCTTTTAATTTTTATCACCAGTTTTTGAAATAGGGATGTGGTCATTTTGCAGTCAATCCAACACTTCTGGGTGCTAATCTTTGTTTGATTATAGATTCTAAGGTCTTACCCAGTTGTTTGTTTAATTTTGCTGATATGCAAGGCATAAAGTGTATCTATCTGCTGACTCTACAGTGTTGCATGCAAAAACATCCTTCAATACAGTTTACTCCATGCACATGTCTGAACAGTAGTCACTAAACACCTGATGAATTGTAGTGGCTTTTAGTAGCTCCATTTATTAATATGCATTAGGTTTCAGTTAAAAATGTGTGAGATAGTTGTTGAACTAAATCCATTTATACTTTTGCTGCTGACTCTGATGGAGCAGATAATATCAGACTGACATTATTGAATAGAACTGTGCAAGTTGGAGAAATATATATATATATATATATATATATATATATATATATATATATGGACAAAATGGTGGATGGAAGGCATCAGAGAGCAATCAGAGTAATTGGTATTTGAGAGGTCAAAATCTTAGAGAGAAGGAAGCCTGTTAAACAGACACCCTGTGTTTATTGCTGTTTTCTTTTGCTTTTGTTTTTGTTGTTCCTCTAGGGATGTTGAGGTTCTCACTCAAAATCCTGGTTGATGAATAGACAGCAGCACTCTGGAATACGCACCAGGCTTTCTTCCTGTGAACAGTTCAAATCTGCCTAGGAACTAGGACTAGACACAAAAAAGAAAGTTTTCTGTGAAAGGGGACAACAATGCTATTTGGCATTGGTAAAGCTGCTTGTTTCTAAAGTGGATGGCCAGGAAACTGGGCAGAAAGCAGCTGCCTGGAAGGTAAAAAAATTTAAGAATCTCATAGGACTGAGAAGTGATGACTTCCAGAGGCTGTCAGGGAGGAGGGGTTTTACAGAAGAAACAAAAAGCCTTTCACCTGAGCTTGTCTCCAGGCAAAGGGACAACTAGGATAATGTTATTTATGCTGTGCAGGCAATTCAACTGGCCTCCCTTAGGGACCTTTAGGGTCCTGACAACGTCCTGTGTCAGTCCCTGTGTCCTATGACATCATGTGGGGCAGGTACATAATGACCTGTCTGCCACTCCCCCTCTCTCTTGCTCTCTTGCTCTTCTGTTCTTTTGCTTTCTCTCCTTTCTCTGTTGGGGCGCCTCCTCTCCCCCACTATTTCTCTCTCTTTACTTTTCTTCTCTGTTTCTCCACCACCGTCCAATAAATCTCTTTCACGTTGAAAGACTCTGGCTAGAGCCTCTCTAGACGGGGAGACCCCACTTCC
>NW_026587759.1:6177209-6219690 GCF_907164565.1 Psammomys obesus
TGTAAAATAGTGTTGCCAGCATTATGCTAGGGCTTTTTATTTTTTCAACGTAAGATCAGTTGTGTCACGGCATTTTTATGTAAACACTAACAGTTAGCCCTCACAAAGCCTGAAGACAGTTTCTACTCTCAAGTGGTAGGTGCATACCTTGCAAAGAAAAACTATGGTCAAACTCATTCCCGTCCAGAGCTGTACCTCCAACTGCCAGCTGTGGGAATTAACTCTGCCAAAGCCTTTGCTGGACCCACTGTTTGCTTCCTATTTGCATTTCAATGCTGTCAGGGTCGGGGTGGGGTTGTGGGTGGAGCTGTTCTTCTTAGCAACTCTGTCATCTTTACCTACAGTCACAGCCCAGACCCTGTCAGCTTTAGGAATCACGTGCTTGAGTCTTAAGGCACAGACAGTGACAGACAGTGAGACACAAGAGCTTTGTGTTAGACGCCAAGGACTGATGGACCTATAGGATCGGTGTAAAGGGAACATAGTGAACTCATTCAGAGTGAAAACCAGTGCTCCAATGGGAGACTTGACAACCAAGCTTGTCAGCTCATCTCTTTGGCCTCATTTTTCTTTACGAAGCTGAAGAGACAAACCTTCTCGTTCACTGATTACTTTACTGTGTTTTACATTTATAAAATATTACACAGTTTACAAAATACGTACATACACTATATTATTATTATTATATACTTTTTACACAACTTAGAGCTACAATCAGCACCTGCTTCGAAAATAGACAACTAGAAAACTTAGAGCTCAGAGATGTCAAACTGATGAGTAGAATTAAGGTCACAGGGCTAGGGTATAGCTCAATAGGAGAGAATTTGTATGTGGCATTCTAAGATATATTATTATAATATGTATGTATATATATATATAATCCTTCCTGACCCTAGAATTTGAACAACATAAAAGATAATAAAAATTCAGACCATAGGAAAATATATGTTAAGATTAAGAGAAAGATCCGGACTGATTACATATAAACCAGTCTCATATACTTACTGCTTGCTCTGCTTTCCAAAATGGTTTTAAAGAAGACATTTGCATCTTGGTTACTACAAAACTGGTAGGCTGGCAATTTTGGGTGTTATAGTATGCTAGATGCTCTTCCAGGTAAACAGAGTTGAAGTGACTTTAAAAAGTGGTTACGGAGGGCCCAGGAGGGTGGGGTGGGGGAATAGAGACTAGGATGGAGATGGACTAGAGCAGGAGAAACTGCACACACGGCTTCTGTGTGGCCGTAAGTGACACGGATCATGCTACTTCATTGGCAAATCAGATTCAAATGCGCCAGGCAAGGTGTAAATCCTCCAGCGTTCTGAGAGTGTGTCGTTCATTGTCAAAAGCAGTACAGAGTTTACATAAACAGACACTGCATCAGACCATATGGTACCAAACCCTGGAGAGCTTGGTGAGAAGTGATGGAAGAATGTTACATATACCTGCTCCTCTCAGCTTCTGTGTATTTATTTGAAAAGGTATGAAGATGTTCAGGGAGCTTTGAAGAGTGCAGAGGCACTAGACTCTCTGAAGCTTGCTCTACATTAGAGTCTCTGAAGCTTACTACAAAACAAATGTGGTCGCACTCCACCCCTCCACCAGTGACCTTGACCTAGCTCTGGGATAAATCAATGAGGAGTCCCAGCCTCCCTTAGCTTCTACATGTTTATTCCAGGGTTTTCTGGGAAGGCTGCTTTTTCACTCTTCATGAATAGTTCATGTGCTAGTCTCTAATGGAAACAAAGTGACATTTCTTATTACTGTTGGCTTTTTGGCTATGGGAAGGCAATAGTAAAGGAAGTGTCTTGAAACAATTAGTTCTCTGTAACTGATTATTTTAACAATGCTCATTTCCCAAGAGCTGTTTATCCTCCAAAGAAAGCAGCTAAGTCTAAATGTGTATTGTACCTAAGCAGACACCTGCAGTGAACCACACTGTAAGCTAAGTGGGAATTCCCAATGAAGAATGGTGGGGGGAAGTGATTTTGTATTCCATTAGTTGAATTTTTTCCCATCTAGTGAAAATTTGACAATTCAAGAAATGTAGAAGAAAACATGAAATAAATGATGTATGTCGGAAACATTCTACAATGTGGTTCTGATTAAACATAGAACCGCATTGCAGAACCCAGTTGCTGCAGTGATTTACAATATTTAATGATAACTATGGTGTGGGCATTGTCCAATCCAAGTGGTGCCCTGTCTTGTGCAGAGAAGCTTCATAGGAGTTTCCAGACTAGTTGAGTATTTGCCTCTCTGTAGCTGAAATCCGAGGATGTTTATAAGATCTATGGAAGCATGGAACAGATTCAGTGGATTTGGATAGTACTATTTCAGTGTTTTAAGATTGATGGGTGCTACTTACACCTCCGAGACTTGTATTGGCCTGGTAATTATTCTCCTTCATTGTTAAACACATTTGGTTATACTTTGGCTTAAACAATTTAAGATATCAGATCTATAAATAGTAGCATGAGTCCACTAAGAAACAACAAACTCAGACTGGAGAGCTGACTCATAGGTTAAGAGCACATGCTCTCTCAGAGGATCTGAGTTCAGTTCCCAGCATCCCTAATGGGTGGCTCACAAGTGCGTGTAAACTCCAGTACCGGGGAATCTGACACACGGCCCTCCCCAGGCACCTACACTTGTATTCACAGGTCCTTCTCCTCCACACATCACATAATTAAAAAAAAATATTTTAAAAAAGAAATGAAAAAGCCAATTCATTTTCTTTTTAAAAAGGAGTTATTGCAGTCATGAAACAGGGGATTAAAGAAATGTGGTCTATTATAAATTTATCACCAATAGAGACACTGAAATTCCTAGTAGTTAGACAACAGCTGCCCTTGGCTTCCTCAAAACTTGAATTAATGAACAAGGAGATTTAGAATATATATAGTATAGTGACATCTGTTATTTTGGCCTGATCTTTCCTATTGGCAAGGAAATCTTTTCCCCTGGAACACAGTCCACCCATGTGTTTTAGGATCAATTTGACCCCTTTCACCATTGGAATCAGCACATGACCGAGGCCTGGCCTGAACTCAGGCTTCCACGTGACTGATTCTCGTTGGAGATGTGGGTGAGGTGGGGCAGCCTGTGAGGTGGGGTCCTTCCTGTGATTTTGTTGCTAAGGAACAGATTCTTTTCTCGATGCAACTGGAAAGCCACTGAGAGGTGAGTTGGTGGTGGTCACTATGATCGGTGAACTGAGAAAGCCCAGTCAGGAACATGAACTAGAAGATCCTTGCAACCCTGAGATTTGAACATGAAAGACAAGTAAACAAATCTTGCTTTCTGCTTAGCAGTTTTGGAGCCCCTACTCTGGCATGAAATGAAACATAATGAATATCAGGATCTATTCATCATACATCAGGAACATCATGGGAAAGTAGCAAGACCACTTAAGCTTATATTTTCTCTATTAGCTACTTTTTTAAACTAAAAAAATTCCTAGGATACACACTTAAAAGGCATTTTCTACCTTTATTTTCTATATTCTGTCCACAATATTCAATGGATTTAACACACCACACACACACACACACACACACACACTTTTTTTTTTTGTTTCTGGAAGATTCAGTAGTAGAGATAATAATAGACATAGTTTGAATGATGATTTTATTTAACCTTGCTTTTATATTTACTGATATAGTAAATAAAAACAAGTGTTGGGCTACATAATGTTTATTATTATTATTATTAACCCTGTATTTATCACGGTGGTATTATTTAACCTGTTATCATAAATAATAAGACACAGACACCTGTTAGATTTATCATTGTCTATTTACCTTAAGCTGGGCAGATACTTCTAACTATGCTGTCTCAATAACCTTGCCATCTACCTCCTAGCCCCCATCCAATGCCATCCACCTTAACCATCCTTATCTGGGCTACCTTCCATCCACAATCTTATAAATACTTGTTTGTATTCTTTATCTGGGCCCTTCCATGCCATCCTCAGAGTCCTTCCTCCTGGCCCACGTGGTTTCTTTTCCACACTAACCCATCCTGGCATTCTCCTTCCTCCTCTCTTCCCACCTGTCCTTTCCCATGAATCTCTGGAACCCAAAGCCTGGGAACCTTAGCGATGCCTACCCCATTTTGTCCTGCCCAGGTACAGGCCATTTAGTCAACCAATCAGGTATAATGTGTTAGGCAGGTTTACACAACAAGGGTAGGAGTATCCAGGCAGTAACCAGTAACTAGCAACAATATACAAGCACCAGACAATTTACACTTACTATGCTTTAAAATACTTAAACCTACATGCATATGTTCCTAAATGCTCAAATATATTCATGTGAAAGTCCAACTTGGATCTTTCAGTGACTAATGCATTTCTGACAGTATTTCAAGTGATAAAGTATCCTATTTAAAATGTATCAAACAATACATACAAAAACCAATGTAGTAAAGAAATGCACTTTGTATTCATCACTCTCACAGGACTCACGGCATTATAATACTCTGGATTTTAAAAGATGAGGCAGGAATCCCTGGGCAAATATATAAATACACAATATAATTTTGTGGTCACAAAACCAAACAAAAAAATGGAACACAAATCATTGACTCTTCATGGAACATACCTGGCAGATCTTACTATTCTACTGCACAGAAGTGCTTAGGTTGAAGCCTAAAGGCAGTTTGTAAATAAGTCAACACTAGCAACTCCAGAGGAACAACCTTTTCCAAATACTCCTTAGTAGGTGTAGCTCTGAGGACTGACTTACCGAGACCTGGGATAAGAAATATGCCAGGTACTGAGTACCAAGCAGTACTGCCACCCAGAATCATTGCTTCAGTTGTGTCACACAGGCAGTCACACTCATCACACATGAGCTTGAACTACTTTCAGGTTTCACTTATACTTAGCTTGTAATAAGGATGTCAAAGAAAAGATAATATAGGAGCCTTCAACAGAAGCCTCTGAAAGACTCTACTCGTCAGGGTATCGAAGGAGGTACTGAGACTCATAGGCAAACTCCGGGCAGAGTGCCAGAATCCTTATGGAAGAAGAGGGAGGTAGAAAGACCTGAGGGGACAGGAACTCCACAAGGAGAATAACAGAGCCAAAACGCCTGGGCCCAGGGAGACTTGAAGAGACCGATACTCCATTGTTTCTGCATCACTCAGAAACTTGTCAGAAATGTACATTTCCAGAGTCTACTCAGATACTCTAACAGCAGCTCTGTGAATGAGGCCTAATGATATACCTATTGACAGGCCCCTTCCTATAGTGGATGGACCTTGCCTGCACAGAAAGGTTTCGGAACCACCCCATGAAGTCACATTGCTCTTATGTTCTCTTCCTCTTGTCTTTGCCTCAGACACTGAGGAGGTACAGCTTCTTGTTGAAGCTTTCTTTTCTATAGTGACTTCAGATTCCTAACCTGATTCTCCTCCGTGCTCCCTGATCACTCCTCAATAATTCTTTAACTAGCATCTCCACATACACAGTCACAAAAGTGTTGCTGTAACTACCAGGCTCTCCAAAACCTCACCAGTTCTGCCCATTCTCCAGAACTATGGTCGCCACGTCATCACATGAAGGTGTACACATCCACTTATCACTTCTTGATGACGTTCCTCTCCTACACTCCATGTTCACTAACCAAATCTCAACAACTCCAAAACATGTCACCTGCCCCTCACCTCAGAAACATGGTCAGAATACCCAGAGTTCAGGTGACAACAGCCACTCCATTCTAAACATGTCCAGTCATTCTCTGAAAGGGTAAGCATGAGAGTATGAGCATGTCACCCCATCCAGAGGGAGAAGAGGGAGAAAAAGATTAAAATTGACAATAAGAATCTGTCAGGATAAAACACTGAAGACGCCGAAGGCTTCCTATTAGGTAAGGCTGACAGTGGCCATCCCAAGGGAGCATGGGGAGCTGCTATTAAGTCAACTTGTACTATCTGTCTCCTCCGAGACCTTTCTTCCTCCTGTCAGCCTTCTTCTCACTCTAGACAATATCAACCACCTTTCTCTTTTACAGCCTTAGCTAACACTGTTTTCTCAGCCTGAACATAGCCCATTGATAGCCACACATTCTTCATTTGTCTGATGGGCATGGAGGATGTTATGGATTCAGGTACTGGCGATGAAGCACACCACATATAATGTGACGTCACATACTCCACATGAGTGGCTTCTTCTCAGGGCTTGAAAACCACCACTATGCAAGCACTGCCTTCTAAGGTAGAAATGCAGGTTTTCAATGTTTCCTAATTTGTAAATATGTAAAAACAGGAACCACTCCTGTGGACCACGGTGCAGCTACCAAATAAAGTACATGTGCAGGCGTTGTCCAACGGTTTCCTCCAAGATCAAAACATTCCATCCTGCAGGGGTGCTGCTTAAACAGGGAGCTAAACAACTGAAAAATAGCTTCCGGAAGTCTCTGAAACTGACCAGATTCCTTTGCCCCTTCTGTGCCAGAGTAAACAGAGCCCAGCAGCAAAGACAACATCCAGACAAGACGAGCTGCAGAGAAGACTATGAGACTAGCTAGGAAGAAGCAGAAATGCTGTTTGGAAGAGGTTTAGTCCACTGAGGCACCTAAGAAAGGATCCCCTCCAACCTCCTGAGCTGCCTGTATGCTGTCCAGTGTGCTCCAGGTCCCCAGCTCTGCGAGCTGTTGCCCATGCTGGGGTGGGCCTTGGTGATGCAGCTGTCTCTGAGTCATTTTTGCTCCTGTAAGTAACTTCTCACTCATATTCCTTAAGTAACCCTGATGAAACTCATTGGTTCACCAAGTTAGACCTTGGTGGTGTCCATACTTTGGTCTATTGTAGGTTCCCTATCTGGGGAGAGTAGATGAGTATGTTTCTTCTCCCCAGGAAAAGTTGTGTCACACAACAGTAGGCTGTCATTGTGGACCTTGCCTCACTTTGTACTCAGATTTCATGTTGGGACAGAGGAAAATGGCCCGTCAGCTCTTACAATACTCAGTGTCTGTGCCGTCTGCCATAGCATGCACTGTAGCTAATGGTTTACTCTTTTCAGTCATCAGTCCCACTGTGTAGGCACTGTCCGTCCCAGTGTACTTCCTGGCAGAGTAAGTGTTCCATGATGCTCTGTGCTACCTAGAGATGTCCATGTGTCCACTTGATTCCAAACGTTTAGATCACTTCATGGCTTTCCCTTCCTAACCAGATGATGCACTTTGAATAAATGCCATCATGTAGGCTGTATTCTGATTGAAGAATTTGGCTCCCCTCCTCCTCTCTTCTCTTAGGTTTTGATCCATGGACTTCATGTGTTGAATCCTATTTTAGTTGCATGTTTCGATTCTAACTGTGTATATTTATACACATTTTCACAAGACGGTTAACAAAAATAATGACATTGTAAAGGTATTCTTAGTAATTTTATTGAATTACTTTAGTCTACGAGATTATTTTATTTTGGATAACAAGAAAAATGTGTTCATTTGTTCCATTTGATAATTTCAGGATGCAAGATTTCCCCATGTCAAAAAAGCACTAAAAAGTCAGCTTTAAATTTTACTGTATGTATAGCCTTTAGTTATACTACCTAGACATATTTGTAAAATTAGTTTAAACTTGCCATTACTGAACTCAAGAAGGCAGTCCAATAACTTCTAGTCACTGAAATATTTTTATATCTAAACATTAAGAGGAAATTGCTTAAACATGAATTTCACTGTTCAGCTGACGTAATGTGTAGACACTATGCCCCACATATATGCATCAGTTCTGCGTGACTGCCATCAGATCACAACTATCCATGAAGAACATATGCAGTTACTTAATATTGCTGAGAAGAAACAAGTAAACATTTTCCTTCTCACATATACATGATGGGTAAGTTGGAACTCCAGCTGTATTTCAAATGTTAAATATTGAGCCGCCGCCATGTTCCTATAAAACTTCTTATGTCATTGTGTATACAAAGTCACACACACACACACACACACACACACACACACATATATATATACTTTTACGTTTTGACAGTTGACACTTGGTGCACTGTGTTCACTAGCTGTGTGTGGCCTCTGAGGCATGGCTTACCTGCAGACTGTTGAAAATGACAAAGAGAACCAGCATCCAGAAGTGTCTGTAGGCCATGTGCAGTCCTCCCCAGAGCCATGTCATAGAAACCAGGGCAAAGAGATATAAAATCAGAGGAATTTCTGAAAATCATGAAAACAAGAAAAAAAATGTTCAGAATGCTGCATGATCTAGCACACATAAACACAGAGCTATTTTGGACTCCTTCTTGTGCTAGATGCTCTCTACCCTAACACCCATGCAGAGAACACGCTTGGGAATCATTTTCCCATGTGGAGAAGGGAAAACACAGTGTTGAGCCACAGAGCTTCTGGTTTCCAAATGGGTCTGCTTGTCACTTGGGGAAGGGGAAGGAAAAGATTTGTCCCTGCCGAGGCTACCATCTGCTGGACTGTGTGGGAAGTGGCACAGCAAAGTACAAAGGCCCCCAGTTTCCTTAATAGTAGCACCCTGTGAGCAGTCCCAACATGGCATCTAAACCATAAGCTTTAAAGGTTTTTGTGTGATAGAAAGCATATACTCAGCTTTTTCCCTGAAAAGATAACAAAACATGCTATGATTGTTAAGCGCAGAGATGAGGTGAGTAACTCCCAGCTGCCAACAGGAGCATTTGTCCCACTCATCCTGCCTCACACAGCGGCTCCAATGGTCTCCATACTAAGTGCCCTGCACAAGGGTTTCCAGGTGCTGCTGGAGCTGAAATTTTATTTTATTCTTTTTTTTGCATATGAGTGTTCTGCCTGCATGTATGTCTCTGCAGGACTTGCAGGCAGTGTTTGCTGAAGCCAGAAGAGGGTGTTGGATCCTGTGGAGCTGGAGTTACAGACAGTGGTGGATCATCATGAGTGTGCTGGGAATTGAACCTGGGTCCTCTGGAAGAGCAGTATGCTCTTTACCACTGTATCCCCAGCTCCTCTAACAGTCATCAAGGTGGACTGGTTCTGGTCATGAGACTCTATTGTCAATACCACTGTGTCCTTTGATTTAGTGAGGCGAGGTTATTTGAGTCTTCAAATGGCTTCACAGAAGAGATGTTAACAGTGATAGCACAGTCTACATATGCCACTTAGAAGTTGAATGAGATCTTGAAGCAGCCATAAATAAATATAATCTCAAGCTCCTGAAAGGCATGAGGATAGACTGCCCCAGGAACTCTCAGAATAGTCCTGATCAGCCACCAGCAGCACCAAAAGTCCCCACAAAGTGTGGAAATTGTCTTGAGTACTAAGTGTTAGTTGATTTGGAGAAGGCCTTGCCCACTCTTGGTGGTGCTGTTCACTCGGCAAGAGGCCTGGCCTGTAGAGGAGTGGAGAAATGAAGCTGAACACAGGCAAGCAAGGAAGCAGGTAAATGTGTTGGCTGTGGCCAACTCTCTAAGTTCCTTCCACCTGGATTTCTTTACTATAATAAACTAACTGTGAACTAAAATAAACCCTTTCTACTCCTAGTCACTTTAGTCAGGTCATTTTATCATAGCAACAGGAATCAAACGAGAGCAAACAAATACCATCGTATTTGGGTTTTTTGATTTTTTTTCATGTTTAGATTTGGACTGTAAATGTAGACATCACAAGTTATAATACATTATTTTAATGCAGGAATTCACTTTGTTCTACTAATGAAGATGCTCATTCTAGTCACTTGAGTATGGGAGGGGTGCATGGATTTTCCACTAAAATTAGCCTTTTTAAAAGGTGAAAACTTTGTAATTAAGAAATATCTTACATGGCATTACTTGGAAACTATATAAATATAGTTTTCACTATCAAATGTTTAGTTTATTTACTTTTATGATATGGACTCAGAGATTTCTATTATATTTAAAGGGCTATTAATTCATCAATATTTATTTTGATGTTTAAGTTGCCCTTAGTTGGAGGCCTTTCTTGTGGCTTCTGTGCCTCTTCTTATTTCCCTACCATCCTACCAACATATGCTTAGTTCTGGGTCCAAGATGGTACCAACATCACAGACACCAGTTCCATGTTTTTCCCTTTTCCACATTTCGTGGTGGTGTTTCCTGTCAATGAGCAGGCCATTCCTCATTAACCTCAACACACTTAACTCCTCTATGCACTTCCTTGCATAGATTCCAGTATCTACTAGAATGCTAGTATTTAGTATGCTATCGTCCTTCCACATTCAGGAGAGCTTCCAAACTCATTCTGGATTCTGTGTTACACCTCACTTCTTACTCAGATTACTCTCATAGTGGCTGGGTTCTGGTAGCCAATGCTTGGGTACCCTTTGGTGAGTATATACCTTGATTTGAACCAATTAGTGGACTTGGGTTGGAGTTGTTGAGGAAAATAAAGAAAAAGAAAAAAGAATAAGAGAAAGAAATGGCAAAAGGAAGAAAAATTAGATTGATTAATTAATTAACTTATTTATTTATAAGAAAGACTTCTTAGCAGGGGACTGTGGTGTGCTGTTATTTTGCTCAGATATACTCTTACAAATAATTTGAGTTATTGAATTTCTCAAGGAAAATATGATAATATAAAATAGGTTTATGTAGACTGATAATTTTTTCCATTAATGTCTTCAAGCTAAGCAAGAGAGAATATGTTCTGATTGAAATTTTAATCATTTTCTGCCCCCCCTCCCCCCCCCGCAATGAGATTCTACTTAGCTAACGGGTCAGAAGGCCTTGAGCAGACTAGGAAGTTGTGCAGTTTCCAAAGATTCATCACCATCTCTACAGACGGCATTCTTTGCTCCCACTGTACAAACACACATTTCTATAAGTGGCTCTGTGTGGAGCGTGAAAGGCCACACACAATTTTAAATTCACAATTAGGATCCACAGTCCCAGAATTTGGTTGACATGTTCTTCTAAGTGCCTAAAACGAAGCAAGTACTATGTGCCAATAGAACTTAGTGCAAAATCCAATAGAGCATGCTGGGGCTGCTGTCTAGAAATGCCCATAGCCCATTTCCTTCTGTAAGAAGTGTGGTAGCTTGGCACTTCAGAGTAGAAACTCCGTTAGGAGGAAAGCCTGTCACAAATAACTTGACACTTAGCAGACCCCATGCTGACTTTCCAGCAGAGCGGCGGTAATTAAAAGATGGTTTTGGATGGAAGAAACATCCAGAGGCGCATCTGGATTTTGTGGGGCTGAAGCCTGTAAAGCTGGAGGAGGGGGCACTTCTGTAACAAAGACTGCAAGTCTGTAATTGGGTTGCAGTGTCCTAGAAGGCACCCATCCAAGGGAGAGGCACTGAAACTCAAGCCTGAACAGCTTTCTTGTTAATGCACTGCTGAAGAGGCACCGTTTAGTTCTCGAGAGCCTCAGCAAAAAGAGAATAGAGGACTGGAATGGAAGTTGAGAAGCATGTTGGTAAATGGCTACCATGAATTTAATTTGGCAAACTAGACCCTTTTGTTCATTTAATGGAAATAACTTCAGTTTCCTAATTACCAAGCTGGGTTTTTGCATATAATAAATTACTAGTAACTATCTCTTGCCTATATGTCAAGGCTTATCAAAGGAGACACTTAAAATTGGTAAAGTTAGGGACAAATGATATTTAGAGGTGGCTTTTGTTTGGCTTCAGACCCAGGACAAGCAGCTAAGGTACCTTTTAAACCAAGGCAGACCTGATTTCTAGCTGCTCCCAGTATCCCTTGGTCCCTACCTGCTGCAGGGCATGGCTGGTATACCCTGCCCTCTGCCCTGAACTCTCAAGCCCATGAGGGTATTTCCCCTCACCCAGAGACTCTCCACTATATAACCCAGACATCTGGTTTCCCCTCTTCCCTTCTCTCTCTCTTTCTGCTTGCACACTTTTCTGTCTCCTGCATGTCAGTTTCTCTGGCCTTGTTCTTTGGGACCAGTGATCCCACTGAGCTCCTAATAAACCTGCATTTATATACTTTAACTTGTCTTGAATTAGCTCATTTTGTCACTGGAGATGACATATAAAAGAGTAATTTCAATGTCCACCATAAAAAGAGACCTTAGGAATACAGTATTTTGTCCAAGGAACAAGGAAATCTAGGGAAATACAATGCCATCCGCAATATATAAAGACTCTTCACAACTCAAAAACAACAGCAGAAGCTCCAGTCCAATTCTAAAATGGGCAAAGGCTAAGAAGGATGTTTCTCAAAGAAATTATGTAAATGTCTGATGAACATGTGAAAAACCAATAATTCATATTCATTATGACAGCTATTGCCAAGAAGTCAGAAAACAGTAAGTGAGAAGATGGGAAGAATTGGAGCAGTGCGCACTGATCATGGGAATGACCTGTGTATATGCTGTGGAAACCTTGGTGGGTGCTTAAAAGTTAAGCAGAGAGTTACCACAGGATCCAACAATCCCACCTCTAGTTTTATCCCACAGAAGTGAAAGTAGGGGTGGAAATGTTGTATACCAGTATTAGCAGCAGCAGCAACAAATTGAAACAGCCAAATGTTCGCCAAGCATAAACAAAACATAGTGTTTAGGTGTATTATAATATCACCTTGTGCAAAAGCAGAGAGTCACAAAAGAGATTACGACTTATCAAAGAGGCTCCAGGGAGCTGCCTTGCTCCTTTCACAGTGAAGACCTCAAGGATAACATCGTCCATGAATGAAAGTGGGGTCCTTACCAAATACCAGACAATTGGCAGAACTGTCTGGGACTGCTCACTGCGAACCCTGAGGGTAAGTTCTGCTGTTTTAAGGTTATTTTTCTGCTGTTTTAAGGTTATTTTTTGTATGGTATTTTTGTTAAGACAAAGGCACCGTGGATTAAAACTGAATAGGGCTCTACTATACACTACAGTATCAGTTGTATTGTATTACATATTACAAAATCATTTGCAAAATGTTTGGTTGAGTGAGATAACATGGTCCCAAAAGGATTAATAATTTCACTGGCATCAGGGCAGTGAGCCTGATTCACAGGGAAAGGAAGTAGAAAGGAGGGAACCAGAGCCAGAAGGACAGTGCGCAAGGGGTGATTATTTGGAGGACACAATTTCTGTTTGGGATGATAAAAAGCTTCAGGATGTTTTGATAGCATTGTGGGAGTTGGTTACGATTAACTATATAGTTGATGATAATTGGGTGGATACTGAAAACATTTAAGTACTAAGTTTGTGATATATGTTATTACAAAAGGAAAGATTGTTAAATGAGGTGTGTATGAAGATAACATTCTGCACTGATGAAATGAAGATGGAAAGGGGAGAGATGGGGGAAGGTTTAAGTGAGGAAGGGTGAGAGGGTAGGGCAGAGGAGGCAGGAAGAACAACTAATACTAGGTATGTTTGATAAAGCATATACACACATATACACATTTGCACAGACAGGCATGCACATGCATGTATATACACCTCTGTCTCTGACTTTAAAAGCCTGATGGTAGTGAGGACTATTGTACAGTAGTGTCTTATGAACATGACAAGGCCATCACACTCATGGATCTGTAGCATCTGCGATTGCCTGCAGCACTGGCGCATGGACAGGGAAGGTGGGCAGAGGTCCCGCCCTCAGTGAAGGAACTAGTGGCAACCAATAGAAACAGGGAAGGGAGAGTCAGGTTTCTTCATCTGTGTGGCCCTCGATAAGTATCTCACATTCCAGTGAATGGCCCTATACCTGTGTACCTATGGACAACACTAACTGGACTCAGTGGGTTATATATACGTATAAAAGAGAGAAAGACATAAAGTTGAGTGAAGAATTTGGGGTTGTGAGGGCCCAGGATAAATTGAATGTGGGGAGAGGTGGTGGATATGATCAAATTACAATGCATTCATGTATGAAATTCCCAAAGAATAGAAGCTGCTTTATAAGGAAAAAAAAATTATCCAAGTACTGAAATACTTAAAGTGACAAAAAGTTGCATATACAAAAAGCAAAGTATCGTAAAGTTTTCTTGGAAGAAGTTATTTGTAGGAAGGGGAAAAAGCAGCAAATATCTATGTTACTTCTGTCACTGGGAAGCCTACTCTTCATGTTGGAGCAGATGGACCACAGCCCAGCTCTTTATTTTTTGTTTTGGATTGTGGCGAGGATGTGTGTGATTTCCATGAATTTAACTGTGAATTTTAGAGAAAGCTTATTATTGTTTTAACTGTTTTCTTTGAAAATTACACCCATTAGGCTATGTGACAGTGTTTTAGAAATAACACCAGGTTTTTACAGTTTGGGATGTGCTACTAAGACAGTCTCATCGACATAAAACAGGAAACACGATGGTGAGATGATGGGAATTTAAGATATTTATTGGTTTATCTTGGACAGAACACCCATTTTAAATTGATTTTTAAAAACACGATCTTGTTTTAAAAACATGGTTCTTACTGTGAAAATAATAGATATTACAAAGATGCTTCCATGATGTGACTCACTCTTTTGTTGGAATATATTGTTCCGTGAGCCTCCTTACTCACTGTTAGCACTGATTCCACAACACACAAGCCCTCAGCAGCGCTCTCCAATATGCCTAGAAGCACACAGGCCTCCAGAGAGCGTAAGGCATTTACGTCCCAGGACTGGGCAGCGAACATTAGGCCACTCTGTGGAACAGATGAAACACAACTCTTATGGGAGAGCTTTGCAGAAAAAACTTCCACATTTGGTCCGCTAGCATTCCTAATCTTTAATCACAAGTCCTATCATGGTTCCAATTTCAGAATTTCCTTCTTGTTTCAGTACTTCTGATGTTCTGGAGAAGCTCCATCACATTCAAACTACAACTGAAAATGTTCTGTCCAACCGCTTTAAAAAGGCTTCTTGTAGCAGGATGCTGCCTATGGGTGTAACAGTGGCAGGATGTGATGGGGTAACCAGCCACGTGAGGTCTGCTCCACAGAAGGAAACCCAGGCCTGTCAGAGGCCCGAAAGTAAACTATTACTGTTATTCTGTTCAATGGACATAGTAGCAAAGTGTTTTCTAAATTCATGTCTGTATATATTGCACCTATATCGGTGCAGTTAGACCTCATCAAGGAAGTTTCTTTGTACAGGGGATTGTGGTTAATGAGAAAACTCAGACTGATCAAAGTACAAAGAATAAGTATATGTGGAATTCTCAGTTACAAGTGGGACATACATATCTAACCCAAAGGCTCAGGGTCCGTGGTGGAATAGGGAGTCAGAAATATACTGAGACCTTGAGTTCACGGAGGAATAGAACAACAAGTTTAAAATTTCATAGTATTTATAAGTACCAAATAACTACATAAGTTATGTGATTTCTGATTTTGTATGTTAACTTGACTGTGATAAGAGAGACCTTAATAAACTGTCTGGGTGTATCTTTGAGGATGTGTCAGAAAGCTGAGCATTTGAATTGTGGGTAAAGTATACAGCCTTCCTCAATGTGAGAGGTCATTACCTAAGTCACTGGGGTCCACACAAGGCCAAAAGGTAGAGGGGAGCATAAGCCTCACCTTCCTTGTCCCTGACTGCACAGTCTGAAGCATAGGTCTTCCCGTCTGCGGTGCTCCTGCTCTCCGGCCTTCAGACTGGGCCAGAATTCCTGACCTGCACCATGGCCACCCTGGTCTCCCGTTGGCAGGTGTCAGATTTTGACATAATTAAAGGATCCAGGACTTTACTCTAGCTCTTTTCCTGGAGATGTCTGTCTGTCTACATATCTTTCAGTTATAACCTGTCCATCATAATACCGAGCTGTCATGTGTCATCAATTTGTCTAGATATCATCTATTTATGTATCTGTCATTTGTTTACCTACCTACCTGTTTTTTAAAATCTATCTATGGATATATACCACCTATTGGTTCTTTTTTCAATGGAAAATATAAATACATTTGTACCTTGTGAGATTCTCTACTGCACAAAACTCCTGAAAATACTTTCGAGTGCATAGTCTGGCACCTTGCTTATCAAGGTAGGGACTCATACTAAGGTAAATTAATAAATAAAAGGCAAATTCTAGTTCAGGTCTTTGTAGAAATAGCTACGCTACTGTTAAAAGTAGAACTGAGCTAAATTTGCCTGCCTTTTATTTATTTCTCCCATTTTCTGCTTAAATGCAAAGGAAAACACATTCACACACACACACACACACACACACATAACACATGCACCACACACACACAAACCACACACACACACACCACACACACACACACAGTCACACACAACACACACATATGCACACACACATACACACACAACACATACACACAATACACACACAACACACACATATATACACACACAATACACACACATATATACACACACATATACACATACTCACGCACACACATATGCACATACACAACACATACACAGCACATACAACACACTCAACACACACAACACACACATACACATACACTCACACACACACACACACACACATATACACACACACAGGGCATAAGGGAGAGGGAGAATAATCAGGGGCTTTAAGGTGCAGAGAAGCAAAGCTAGAAAAATGCTTGTAATTTGCAGGCAAAGCTGCCTGTTAAACTTACCCCAATGACAGATCCTGTAATTCATTCATTCATTCTTTGTTTCTTTCTCTCTCTCTCTTTCCAAGACAGGGTTTCTCTGTGTAGTCTTGGCTGTCCTAGACTCACTTTGTAGACCAGGCTGGCCAGGAACTCACAGAGAACTTCCTCTCCAAGTGCTGGGCTTAAAGATGTGCATCACTGCACCTAGCTGATTATTATTTTTTTAAGTTCAATTATGTTTATTTATGTATCTGGGGTGGTGGCAGCTGCATGCTCCCATGCCCTTGTGGAGATCAGAGGACAACCTGGAGATTGAGCTTTTTTAGGCTTAGCATCCAGAGACTTTACCTTCTAAGTTGTCTTGCCAGTCAATTACTTACATTTTAGTGGAAGGAGGGAAACAGAAAGAAAAGGGGTGACAGGCGTTGAATACTCTCAGAATCAGTCCATTTTACTTAAGATTTTCATAGTCATATGACATTTTCAAGACCACTGAGGAGCCAGAGCTGCCCTAAGTTCCTGACCTTGAATCTTTCTACCTAGCACAAGTCACAGAAAGCAATGTATCTGTGAATCTCCTGAGAGAAAAGCTTCCCAGATCCTAGCTCATTTCTTCCATTCTATCCACTCTGTGCTGTATCGTGTAGCCTCCCCACCTCACCCCATTCCACTTAAACTATGCTGACAATGGGACTGTCCAGGGCTTGTGACTCACAGTCCATGAAATTTTTTAAAGGGAAAATGAGGCAGATCTATGTATCTAATGGATCTTCCTATCTACTCGGTAGTTCATAGTAGATCTTAGGAGAAGGAAGCCTGGGTGAGAACACCCATAGCGTAGGCCTGCCCTTAGTCCCTGCAGACATACACTGCTGACACGATGTGGGAAGGACGGCGTGGAAGGAACTGGCCTCAGGACAGAAGTCAGTCCTAGAATGTAGCCAATTTTGCACGGTTGAAGGAAAGTGAATTTATCCCCATCTCAAGGTCCGCTGCGAATCCAAACACCAGGCTTTTGTTAACAGCAGACTTGGGGTTTGCAGGGATGTGAACGGACAGCTCAGTATCAAGCCTGCTTTGAGTGTGATTTATATGGACTGAAAAAATAGTAAAAGCCTAGAATTATGGTCTTGTCTCGCAAAAGCTATATATAATTTTCAATTTGCAGGCTGTAATTTTAAATCTAAGGAGAATAAGCAAGTTCTATTAGACAGACCCACATTGGCCTTACAAAAACTGTTATTAGAGCAATTCTATTTGAACCATGTACTTCAAAGTTGCCAGATACTATTCTGCTGTGTAGATGGAGGTGTCTGTTACGCCTGTGGTTCTTCAGGAAAGGTGAAACACACGGTTTGCCTCCTGTGATACAAAAACTGTCCTTTTTTATGGGGAGGGAATGTCATTTGGGTTTGCAGATGGCAGATGTTTTCTATGGATGTTTTGCCAAATGAAAGTGACAAGTTTTTAGACGATCAGAGTTCTAAAACACACGTGAAACCAGCAAAGTAACAGTTTAAGACTGGCTTACCCTAGCTCTGTAGCATTATAGTTAGCCCTTAAAGAGCCTGAGACAGGCCTTTATAGAGGGGCCAGGACATGGGGCATCAAAACCTAACACACAGCTGTGAGAAATGGAGAGTAAATCCTCAGTCCGAACCCTACTATAACAGGATTATAATATGTAGAAATGAAGTTATTAAGCACCCATTAGAAATGACTTAAATGTTATACATAGTTTATTTGTATATCACTGAACAGTCATTAGGATTTAAGAGGCTCAAATTCAGTGCTAGAGTCTTGAATTAAATAACAAAACATCTCAAAAATTAATGCTAATGATAATTCTGTGTGTTCAAGAATATATTTTTGTGGGTTGTCAGAATATGCCTGTCCCTAGAAGTGTTTTCTGATACAGACTCAGTCTGGATAATTGCCAGTTTACCTCAAAACTTATTTGCTCCTTTAACTTTTTGCATTAGCTATCCTACTAGAAAACACAATTTTAAATTTTATTCATTTGTTTTTAAACTTCCACTGCTTTATCACAGGGATCTGCCTGCTTCTACCTGAGTGTTGGGTTCAAAGGAGTGAACCACCACACCCCGACCTTGTTTCTTTTTCAGTGTGATTGATTACATTCTTCTCCCACTGGCTATTAGATTACAGAGGGAATTGCCTCTCCTTAGAAATGATGCTGCATTGCTCAAAAGGTTTGGGCGTATTACTTTCTCTTGTTAAATAACTATGTCTGTAAATGCAGAAAATGAACATCACGCGCACAGAGTTGATCACAGGAACGTACAGCTGACCACAGAGCTATTTGGAACGTGTTACATAAAGGCTTGCCATTGTCTAACAGCACAGTTCACACAGGTGGGGCAGGGATCTTTAGGCACAAGGTGTGAACTAATGCCTTATTGTTCATTCTTACTATCAATCTCAGAGAATGAAAAAGAGGAAATGGTTGTGCTGAGAGAAAAAGATATTCCCAAATTGAATTCCATGTGTTTGATTTAATGGGAAGGAAACCATTAAAGCAAAACAAACCCATAAGTCACTGGGCATGGTGGTGCATGCCTTTAATCTCAGCACTGCGAGTTCCCTGTCAGCCTGGTCTACATAGCTCTCCAGGATAGCCAGCCTACAGAGTGAGACCCTATCTCAGCACAGAAAAACAAAACCTCAGGATGGTTCAGTGGTTAAAAGCACTGATGGCTTTCCAGAGGATCCAGGCTTGATTCTAGCACCCACATTAATTCTAGTCCAGTGGACCCGATGCCCTCTCTGGCTTTCACAGGCACAAGGCATGCACATGGGGCACAGACACACATGCAAGCAAAATACTTACACATAAAAAAAAAAAACCAACCAACCTACACAAACATAAACAAAGAGAATAACAACAAAACCTTTACATACTTTGTTTTGACAGTGTTTATATATTACTGAGTAACTAATTTGAACTGCATCCAATGGCAGATTATTTAAACTTTTCTTTCTCTGCATGTCAGTGTCCTATGTGATCTTTCATGGTTTTGAGATTTTAATTCTAGCATCCCTTTCCCCCTTGAATCTTTCACGTGAATTTCAAATCATGGCTATACTGGTCCACAGGTATGTATATAGTGCTACTTGGAACTGTAAGGTAGATGCTGTCGTTTGGTTTATTCTCACAGCGGTGGTCTGTGTGTGTGTGTGTGTGTGTGTGTGTGTGTGTGTACTTTTATGTGAACACACACACACAATTGCTTGGCTCCAGTAGAGTCAGGAAAGCATTTGTGAAGAAGGAAGTTGATATTCAGTTTTGGTGAGGTTAAAGAAATAAGAACAGTGTAAAGAAAGGGGAAAAGGCAAATTTATGAATCCACATAGACTGCTCCTTTGGTTGCAGTTAAAAGTTCACAGAAATGAATAATGAAAAGAAACTCACAGAAGTGGGCCAGCAATGCAGAATGGTTTTCCATCAACTAGAGAGAGCCACTTAACACTTCTGAAAATTAGAGGTAACCCATGGCCAAAAGAGAGCTTGATCTAGGAAAGTGAACAGGGGCTGACGGGGAGGGAGCAGGAGCAGGGCCACTACATGAGGAACCATGGTGGCCTTCTAAGTGGGTGACAGCAAAGGCCCAAGACAAGGGAATGGCAGATGAGCATGAGCATCACCCCCCAGTGTAGGGAAAGGGAGGGACAAAAGCACCGGGCCAAGAGAGAACTGTTGTGGTACCCAAATCAAAAAGCAAAGGTAGATGGTGGGAATCTATCACTAAAGACTCTAATTCAGTAAGTCTGCAGGCTCATGAGACTGCAAGGTTCTGACAATTCAGTTCTGATGACCAGAGAACTGTAGTGGCTATGGCTGCACAGTGAAAGAAACTACACAAGTGTCTTGGGTACAAAGAAAAAAAAAAAGAGGAAGCAAATGAGAAACATAAACAACAGTGAGATCAGCAGAATTTATCAGGGCGTATGAAGGCAGGTGAGACTTTTTCACGCATCTCGAAGGAAGTGTGGAAACTAGAGGGAAACTGGTGTTTCCTAAAACCATATGAAAATGTGTGTGCCTATAAGTGGAAACAGAGTGGAGGGAGTTGCATATTTTAAAATTACTAGCACCGTGGTAGTAATCAGAGGCAATCCCCAGAGAACACATGCACTTTGGAGTTCCATCACAAGGAAGAACCATTAGCAGGGAGTGCTAGGAAAGTGGAAATATCACCAGCCCAAGGGAGACAGGTTTCCTGAGGAGGGGTGGCCAGCTGTCAGGCCTGGCTTCAGCAGGAGAGCTTCAGGATAAACAGATGAGAGGGACGATGGTGGGTTTGGTGTGCAAGGGCAGGGGTGCTGCAGGGGTCACCTCACGGCATAGCAGTGAACAGATGATGACAACTGCTGGAGGAGCTTGTTTGTGAAGGGAGGGAGAGGCGCAGCGGTAACTGGATAAGACAGTGATGCGGAAGCCCTTCTAGTAGTGTAAAAAGAAGCACATCGTTAGATTGTGGGGAAGGCCCAGAGGACTGAGGCTTAGACTCTAAGACATCTGTGGGAAATTTAGCAAAACCAGTTCTAAGAGAAGGAAAGACAGATGAAGAGCACAAATGTGAGGACTGGTTTTTGTTTTTTGTTTTTTCCCTGAGAGCCAGCTACTTAAGTAAGAAGGGAGGGACCCAGGTGAATAGGAGGCGATAAAGAATGATGACCAGATGAAGGAAGAGGGAGTAAGGCGGTAGCATGATGCTGTCTTCAATTTCCTGTAGAGACAGAAGGCATTAAATCAACACCTAAGGGCAGTGGGCTCTGGTTCAAAGATTACTTGAGAACCAATTAAAGATAATCCAAAGATTTCTGGGAAGCAGATATGGCCCAGTGAAAGCGGCTCATAATAAATTAGTATCTATTACAGAACACCACTAATTGCATGATAATTATTTTCTGTATTATTTCATTATTTTATTTAATTTATTCTTTATTAGGACTCTGTATTGCTTTCTGTTATTAAATAACTATCTCTATAAATACAGAAAATGAACATCACACCCACATGCAGAGCTGTTCTCAAGAATATAAAACTGACCACAAAGCAGTCTGGTCCCCTTGTTACACAAAGGCTTGCCATTGTCCATTAATCCCTGAGCATGGTGGTACATGCTTTTAATCCCAGCACTGGGAAGACAGAGGCACCTAGATCATTATGAGTTCCTGGCCAAAATAAAGAGTAATAAAGAGTACTGTGTGGCTTAGACTAGACTGGCAGATGGCCAAATTACTTAAAGAGGAAGGCACGTTGGTGAGGAAATCAAAAAAACAAATGCAAATATCCTTGCATCCTTGTCCAATTTCTGGTTCCAGACTAGACTCTGAGAGGACAGTGAAAGGTCCAGAGAAGAGTGCTCACCCTGAGGGTCAAGGATAAATGAGAATAGGCAGCAGGAGAAGATGCAGACATGCTGCTGAGTGAGATGTGGGAGGAATACCAGGGACAAGGAGAGGGTCATCATGAACCCAGGCACCGACCACAACATGGAGGGAAAGGGTAGCCGCCAATACAGGGCTCTGAAAACAGGGAACATTTAACGACAGAGCTGCATGGTCCTGGAATGTGAGAAGGAAAAAAGTTTCAGCTTCCTCTTAAGTGGAAAAGTGTTCTTGTGCAGCTGGTCTAGAGGAAAGAACCACTTCATCACTCACTTCCTGTAGAGTAAGGCCCCTGAAAGAGTGGGCTGCTCCTTAGCCCGGGGAAGTCCACTTCCTCACTGCAATAGTGTGGTTTTCTTCACAAATAATGTGTAGCAAAAATATCATTTTCCTTTTTGATTTTGTATTACATTGTGTAAACTAGTAAGTATAATCTCTAGAGTACAGGCATTGTGCCACCAATATAGTCCAACTGCTCATTTCAAAGATTATTTATGCCCAGTTTCTGCTTTTTTCTGGTAATAACAATACTACTTTTCTTTATTTGTAGATCTGCTCTTCAATATTTTATTAGTCAATCATTTTAAAGTGTATCCATACAAACCACTATTTCAAAGTCTATTTATATAAAGAGCAATGTAAAAATTGAATCATGTGTAGGAAGGATTTGAAATAATAGTAATGGTAATAAAAGATACATGGAAAAAGTTACAATGGAGTCTGCAACTAAGAGCCTGGCAGAGCAGTGAATTAAAGAAGCCAGCTGAGGGGTTCTTTACCATGTCAGAATACAAACAGTCCAAGATAAACAGGCCAAAAACCCAGATATTTCTACTGTCTAGTTGAGTTTTATATACATTCATTGGCAATGGTGTAAATGCTAATTCTAGACAGACATATTTTAAAAATGAGAAATTGTCTTTTCCTTTGCCAGGAGCTGAATGGAAGAGTGCCGTCATCCATTAAAAACTGCTTCCAGATCAAAGCAATAAACAGGAATAGCTGTTTTATAGAGTTTTCAAAGGATTAGAAAGCAATGAGTCATCAGTAACTTTTAAAAGATAAGTGAAGAAGGATTTGAAGAAGAGTAACTCTTTCTAAAAAGTGGAATATGCCACCATAAAAATTTAAATTTATTTTTGTATTAAATTGGAAATGAGCAAGGAGGAAATACATTGAAAGTCCATAAGTACATTATAAACAACTGGGAATGTTTCATTGGTTCTCTAGTCAAATATAATGTGACAGGACAAAGTCACATCCATGTTGGTAAGAGGTGGCATCCACGTTAAGACTCATCTCCAGCCACAAAACTATTTGACAGTCACAGATACTGGCTTTTATTGTGTAATGCATAGGCCACATCTTCCATGAACCCCTGACCAAAGCCTCATGAAAGTGGACAGCAAAGTATAAATCAGTTCCAGGATGGTGGCTCAGCAGGTGGAGGTGCTGGTTCCCACACTAGACATCCCGTTTGATACCCAGATATCATAAGAAGGCAGGAGAAAACAATTCCCAAGAGTTATTCTCCACTCCAACCTCTACACAAACACCCTGGCATAGGTACATGTATGAGGACAATACCTTGCCCCATTTAAAAAACAAAAACAAAACAAAAATGGATGCAGTTCTGCTCTCTATCCTCTTCTGAAACCACCACAAATGAATTCAGAAACCAAGAGTGAGCTTAGCTGTGTTAAATCCAGACTTATTAAAAGCTATATCACTTTTGGGTAACAGCAAGGTTTGTAGGTGTGGCTCAGGTGTGTGGAGTTTGGCAAGTAGTAGGGTTTTTGTTTTTGTTTTTTTTAATTCTAACATCTCAGGAGCGCCACCATTGGGTTATTTTTAATGGCATGATCAATTTGGATTTTAGAATGCTTTGGCATAGAAGAGAGATAAGTATGAACCAAGGAACACAAGTCTCAAGACAGTGGCAAGAGTCTTAACTATGAGATGATGGTAGATATGATCCAGGTATCATTGATGGAATTGTGTTGTCTAGTTTCAAATTCACATGGAGAAAGCCTAACTTTCAGCAAGGTGGTAACATAGGAATGGGTCTCCGGGAGGTAATGCCATCAGGTAGTGAAGCTCTCACAGTGGGGTTAATGACTTAGAAGAGACAGAGGATACTGTGAGTACACAGCAAGACCACAGCTGGGCCTCTGGATCCAAATGAGCTTCATCATGGATGCCTGGCCCCTGAAACTGTGAGAAATAAATACCAGTTCTTTAGATCTACGGTCCTGTGTGGCAACCAAAGCTGCCCAATACTCCAGGCATAATGACAAGGAAAGAAATGGAAGAGGACATGCGAGAGACTTTTAGAAAGTGTGTTAAAGAAAAGATCTCATAGTGTTACACTACGCACATACTGGATGGTATTAAGTTAGTAAGAAACGACACATTTCAAGCTCTCAGAATGTTCTAGGGAGTTTATTAAATACTTACACATGTTGGCAGTTTATCAGTCAAACATTCCCTTAAAAGAGTAGTTGCATAACAGCTCTATCAACTAGGGAAATAGTGAGGAAAAACTGGGTGTTTCAGTAATAGGAATAGAGGGAGAGGTCTTCACTGGAAATAAAAAAAAAAATGAAGTAGCAGACACAAAAGTAATTTTCCAGCCAAGATGCCTTCAAGTTCTTTCTGGGGGAACAGAATCTAATGATTATTTTTATGGATACCTTCTAAAATTAAGCTTACAGACTGGGATTGTATTGGCAGCCATGGTGACTCTGCAGAACTTGTATATCACCTGTGGTTTTCATCCCAACTCCATGATGAAATACTTTTGTCTGGTTCCCAGTCTTGTGTTGCCTGGCTTTCCCTACCTGACTACATAAGTAATAGTATTTGTTTCAGGTAAACACTGAAACAAAAGCTGTCTCTACACATAACTTCTCAGCACAGTGCCTGGCATATGATGGACGTTAATGGTAGTGCAGATGATGATGATGATGATGGACATGAAGTGGACAAGGACCTCGAAGATTCATACCTGTCACTTATAGGTAGACATCGTCCATTCTTGCATGCTTTAGGAAACCTGCCTAACTATGAGATAGTTTTTTTTTTGTTGTTGTTTGTTTGTTTGTTCTTTTTTTTTTGGTTATCTGATCATGAGAGCTACCTTTATCTGTCATCAGGGAGTGAGAGTGGGTAAGAGATAAAAAGATACCCTGAAATAAAGACGTTCAGGAACAAGCTGAGTGGGTAGGGAGTGGGGAGTGGATCTGGGAAGAGTTGGGGAGGACTAAACACTTCCTGTGAAACAAGCAAAACACTAATAAAACAATTCAATTGGTTAATAAAAGGATATTCAGAAACTGTGAATTCTAGAAAGACTCAGCACCCTTGTCCACCCTTTCTTCTTTGGTTATATGTACAAATCAGGGCAAAATTTTACACTTCTAACTCTTTGATTTTATTTTGTAATTTTCATCTGGAGGTACAAAGGCATCAAGGATCCCTGAGGCTAATGTTCTAGGAGGTTTTCCTGGTTTGCTTATGGTCCTGGGGATAAAACCTGAGAATTGTGTTAGCAAGCACTCTGCAGCAAAAGTATAGCTCCAACCTTCTTCTAGGCATTTATAGAGATTAATACCAAATCCCAAGTGCAAAGGAAAATACAAGACAAGACAAAATAAACAAACAAACAAGGAAGGAAGGAAAAGATTTCTGATTTGAATCTCTGAAGACTGAGGTCACGGAGAAGGAGCATTTTTAATGTTTCCTGATCCATGTGGGATTTTCCCCACCACTCCTAACAGGATGTCGGAAGATTGAGCTGAGCTTGCAAAGGCTCAAGGGAAGAGATTCTCACTGTGTAGGGAACGGCTCTGGGGTTTTCCTTAGGTCTCCAGGCGCTGTGCTTTCATTTTCCTTTCGGCAGTAAAACTAGGAGGAGACTGCAAACAAGCATTTGCTGCCAAGACCATGTGAAACCTGTTGTGTTGGTCACGCTGGGTCCCAGGCAAGCACACAGGTACCGTTTTAGGTAAGGTAACTCTCTCCTTGCTTTAGTGCAAGCTACACTGCTTTAGTTAAAAAAAATCAGATGGCTCTTTTGTAATTTTACTCATAAACCACGTTTCTGCAAGCAAAACTTAAGATGACAACAATACATAATTTTGAAGCAAGAAAAATGAGGCTTCCTGCTCTAGATGTTCCAACCATTTGTGACAAAGCAGCACAAAACCCAGTCACTTAAAATGGCTGCTCACTGCCCTGCTGCAGCTACCCTTGGCAGTTTTCCATCCTGTTGTGGCTGGATCCTACAAGATGGCTTCTCACTCACATATCCAGAACTAGGGCGCCACTGAAACCACACAGGATGGCTAAACATTTCTCTCCACATGCCTGCTCCCCGCTGGCTAGCTTGGTCTTTTTGTCAGTGTGGGCATCTCAGGATAACTGAACAAATACGGTGGCTGGCTTCCAAGTTAAAGACAGTTAAAAGAGTTAGTCCTCGGATGAGCTAGATGCATTGTGAGTCAGCATTGGTTCCATGAGATTTGTGTAAGCAAGACCCAAGCCAACCAAACTTAGGGAGGGGAAGGAGAGTCTACCCCTTGATGTGAAAAGGAGCACCCGAGTCCCAAAGAGGGAAACAGTAAGTCAGTCATTTTGGAGACAGCAACATGGAGAGTATTTCATTTATCATTTATCTTTTATTTTACTCTTTTGAATTTCAGTAAGTTTCTTGGAATTCCATTTGATTTTTTTTTAATGTTAGTAATAAAAAAGCACTTAATTTTAAGATTTGGTAAAATGTTTTACATTCACTGTAAGTTTTCAGTGATTTCCATAACAGAAATGGAACTTTATTGCACCTATTATTGTTTAGTCTAAGGATAAAGAGAATGAGCCTTCCAAGGGCTGGAAGCATTCTACCATTAATTAGGCCCCTGCTCAAGAGAGCTGGCCATTACCATACGAGGGATTTCTTTTTTTTTTTTAATTCTTTTTTAATTTTTTAAGTTATTACAATTTATTCACTTTGTATTTCAGCAATAGCCCCCTCCTTCATCCCCTACCAATCCTGCCCTCCCTCCCTCATCTCCTCCCATGCCCTTTCCCAAGTCCACTCATAGGATAGGTCCTCCTCCCCTTCCATCTGACACTAGCCTATCAGGTCTCACTAGCAGTGTGCTTCCTCACCCATGCAGGTACTAAGCATGGTGATGCTTAGCCTCTGAGATGAGCATCAGCTGTGTTCAGGGTGGTGCGGCCCAGGCCACCTTTCTAGTTTTGTATATATACTGAAACCTATGTGGGGATTTTTATAACAAAAGGACTTGTTAATCACCTACTTCCTCTTTTCATTCCAATTAATTTTCTTTCTCTGTTTCATGAATCTTTCATCACATAAGAACTGGCTGATGAATCAGAAAGGAGTCAGCAACTTCTAAAATAAGTCTGAAAGGAGAGACCAGCTTATCATTGCCTGAGATCAAAACCAAATCTGAAAATTATAGGCTTCGTTTGAAATGCCATTTGAGACACTGAAATGTGGTTTAGAATACCTTTGTGACTCATTCTCCAGCACCTCTACCCACAGAAGTGAGGAGGAAGCTACTGAGGCTCACAGAGAGCCACTGACCTTCAGAGTCAGGTTCACACAGGTCAACTCTGGGGTCCCCCAAGGCCATGCTGCTAGGCTGCTCCAGGCCCACTCAGGAGGAAAGGTAGAGAAGACTGCTATCTATAGTTCCCAATCCACCCTCTTTCCTACTTGAATGCTGCTTGAAGTTAAGGAATGTCAGAAGCAAAAAAGTTACTCAAAGTGCAAGAGGCAAGGATTCTCATTGATATTATATTCAGTGGGGACAAATACTTGTTGGAGGAAATTGCTCCTTTTGTCTGGCATATATATTCTGTGAAGGAAATGATTTGGAGAACTGTTTGGAGAACGGTGGAAGATTCTAGGCCAAATGCCATGATATAGCCCATTCAGTTATTCAAATATGTCTGGTGCTGGCATCAACTGTATCTGCTCAACTGTTCTAATGCAGGGAAAATGTAATGAAACTCTAAGCTGTCTGAGTTACCTTAAGAGGAAGTATTGCCTTCATCTGTTTAGAACTTGAGTGAGCTGCGCTGGGCCCCCTAGAGAATG
Organism: Psammomys obesus; assembly: GCF_907164565.1. Lineage (NCBI taxonomy): Eukaryota > Metazoa > Chordata > Mammalia > Rodentia > Muridae > Psammomys > Psammomys obesus. Next base: position 6,205,237 of record NW_026587759.1, read on the forward strand.
CTTAGAGCACACTCCGTCTTCAGCATCCGGTGCCAGGAGGGTTTGAACTGCACCGGCTGCTCCGAGAAAGAGAAGAGAGTGCCCACGTGTGCTGCCTTTAGAGTTAGGTTTCCAGCAGACAGCAAGCACATTTGCTCACACTATAGACTCTCAAATCCTGAATGGGAGTTGTGTACTTACAGTCAGGGTATAGTCTATCGGAAAGCAAAGAAAAGTTACTCAAGATCCAGGTTTCCAAAATACAGACACAGACATGTTCGAAATATTCTTAGTATTTTGATAATACTCTCAATAGGCCACTCAGCTCTTACAAATACATTGCTTTTGTGTTATTTATACTGATTCCAGAAAATTCTGGAGCTTTATCTCAACAGTTGTGTTGTTTCTGGTTTCCCAAATTTCCTTCTTCCATTGATAGATTTATTCTTATACTTTTTAGCCTTGTTTTCATTTTTCCTCTGTTTTTTTATATACTTTCTTTGAGAATTCTCCAGCTTTTGTTTAGAATCTACTCATAAGCTAGCTATCTCCTCTCTGCTGTGTTCACAGTTTATCTCAACATTCATATAGTTAATTTTTTTGGCAGTAACTTTTCCTTGTTATTATTTCAGAAATTATGTTACATTTCTTTCTTTCTCTTTCTTTTCCTTCCTTCCTCCCTCCCTCCCTCCTTTCTTTCTTTCTTTCTTTCTTTCTTTCTTTCTTTCTTTCTTTCTTTCTTTCTTTCTTTCTTTCTTTCTTTCTTTCTTTCTTGTTTAAGTACTCCCATGAGTATGGCATCAGTGACATCAGAAGATGAAGGTACTGAATAAGGTATTTTCGGCAGGGTGCCTAGTCTTAGGACTTAATTCTGCCTTATGAAAACATAGACAATAAATAAACAAACAGATGTGGGTCAGTTATTAAAAGCAAAAAACAAAAACAACCCATATTTGAACACAGGCCAAGTAGGCTTCTGTGATCCCAGCACTTGGGAGGTTGAAACAGAGGAATCATTTGAGTTCAAGACTACCCTGGGCAACACAGTGAGATCCCATCTCAAAAAAAAATAATGGAAGGAAGGAAGGAAGGAAAGAAAGAAAGAAAGAAGGAAGGAAGGAAGGAAGGAAGGAAAGAAAGAAAGAAAGAAAGAAAGAAAGAAAGAAAGAAAGAAAGAAAGAATGAAAGAAAGAACGAACAGCAGACAGGTCTCTGCAGCCAGAGAAATATTTGTGCGGATATGGAAAATATTTGTGTAGATTTGATAGTTGGCTGCAGTCACCTTATGGCCAAGCTTGTCTTCTCCTATACATACCTAAGAGGAATGAAGATACTCATCAGTGCCAAAACTTACACATGTATGTTTACACAATTATTGTTTATATTAACCCCAAAGAGAAAGCAGCCCAAATGTCCCTCAACTGAATGAAAGATTTAATAGAGTCCTTATGGTGAACTGTTGTTTGGCAGTAAGGTGCTGGGTATAATAAAAGGTCTGTGTAATGATGCGGATGAACTTTGAGCACATTATGCTTAGTTAAGAAGCCAGACATGCAAAACCATGTGTTCTAGGATCCTACTGTATGAAACTTTCAGAGCAAACATCAAGACAGAGATGGAGAGGAGACAGGTTCATAGTGCTCAGGAGGGTGGAGAATGGGGACTGAGGACGGCTGAGTGGGAGGTTTCGTATGAACCAAGGGAAATGTTCTAAAGTTAGATTATCGTGCAGTTCCACAACTGTATAAACACATGGACGCTCCACAAACTGGACAACTTAAACAGAGCAGCTTTTATGCTATATAAACTGTATCTCAACAAAGCTTTCCAGGTTAAACAGAGAAAGTGGGGACAGAATTTGCTGAGTGGCTTGCATGGGCTGAATATGCTCTTTACTGCTTCCTACGTTTTAGGGTTTTTAACTAACTCATTATAAATCTTTTACAGACCTCTACATAGGATCAGATTCATGAATTAAATTCATCTTTTGTTACATTTTAAGTTCTGAGCTTGTAGTTTCCTTTCTGGTTCAGATTGCAGTTAATATTGAATAGAAAACATTTGTTCCTTTATTCATTTTATCTTTCTCAACTATCACCATTAGAATGGTTCTGTTGTTGCCTCTTCTAAACACTCCTGAGGCTTTCAGAGACCTCAGGGCATATTTTGGGGTTTTGGTCCTTCTGTTTCCATGGTGTAGCGAGGCAGATACAGTTTCTAACCCTAAAGAGCCTGGCCGTGGGATTTAATGAGATGCAACTGTCTTCTTGGCTTGTATATTCCTTTAAGTCAGAGCTGAAGCTACTGTGGCAACTCCCCGAGCCTCCACCACGAATGATCCATTTCCGAATCTTCCTGCCATGGGTTAGAACCTTATGGGCCCACTTTACCACCAGAGGAGAGGACAGCTTGCAGCCCCATCTTTCTGCTCTCAGAGTGTTAGGGTTTGTCTCTGATCACCATTTCATGCTTCTGCTCTATTTCTAATCCACAGAGGTATACTCATCCTACTTTTAATATTCTTTCGTTACTATGTTATCTTTAGCTACTACCTATATTTGAGTAGAGTAGAAAGGTAAAACACTAATTTACAGTGCCACTTTAATTGGATATTTTAAAGGTCAGTGCAATCCAATTTTAACAAGAAGACTTCAGCAAAGTACTAAATGCTCCTGATTAGAGTAGGAAAAAAAAGTTTTTTTTTTCTCCCTAGAAATTCTGGATTTGCTGTATATGGGGCACATTAAGTACAGTTAAATGAACTATTGAAAAGGTAAATCCAAACATAGCTCTGAGATCCACAGAAGGCAAGGCCAGGAAAAAAAATTAGTGGAATATGGACAAATAGATCAATAAGATAAATCGTTCAACTCTACTTTTATGATGTAGTAGCACCTATTCTTGTGATATTCATAGGGTGCCCATTACTACAATTTTAAGTTTTATAGTTCCTCAAATATTGCTCATTTATTCAATTACATAAGAATACCAACCACGTTGTTGCTATCCAGTGAGTACTCTGCGAGACCTCAGAGGCACAGAAAAGAATCTTGACTATTCCTTGTTCTCAGGGAGTTATTTGTATAAAGTTAACCACACAGAGCTAAACAAGCCACAGACTCATCCGATGACAAGGACTGTCGTAACTACAGAAATGAGGACATTCGAGGAAGGAAGGATTCCGTTTGCAGTGATGCTACAGAGAGGCAATGCCAGAGCTGTACAAGTGTGATGCTGAATGGAGTGAGCCTGGGAGAAGTTAACTTGTGTTCATACAATTTTAAACTGCATTTAACGTTATTCGGGGAGTTAGTGAAGATTCTGGGAGTATGATTAACCACATCTACCTTTCTCAATCATTTAGAAGTCCCCATCCTTACAGGACAAAGGTGGATGTATCAGGTAATTTTAGGAAAAAGTGAGGTTGACAAGGTCAGAATGTAGGATAAATCATAACTAATTTATGGGGCAGCAGTGATTATTGGGTACTCTTGTTGGCTACAGACACCAGACTTTGGTTTTGGGCACCTCAGAGCTGAAGAGCAAAAATAGGCACTTCATAGTTTTGAAGTCTAGCCAACTGAGTTACTGAAATGAAGAAAAAAAGAGACTAGATAAGAAGAGACTGATAAGAAAGATGTAAAGAGCCCAGGCATTAGGCAGTTACTATTCTGACTATATTATCATTAGAATAAGGGAATAGTAGTACCATAAATGTTTTACATTAGGAAGACTTAATAAAGCAATGTTTTTGTATTTCCTTGCAGAGTGGGTCACCTAGTTGAGATACAACTGTGATGTATCTCATGTTCAATGCATGAGAGATCTGTGTTCTGATAACCAGAGTACTGTCTTGGTCCAAGAAGTACGGGGGAGACTTAGGTCTTTAAAGGATTAGCTGCCTCTGCTAGTTCTCCACATTATTAGCATTGATAAAATGGATACATGTGCTGGCTCTATTTCTTCCTTCCTTCCTTCCTTCCTTCCTTCCTTCCTTCCTTCCTTCCTTCCTTCCTTCCTTCCTCTCTCTTTCTCACTCTCACTCTCCTTTATTTTTTCTTCCATTTTTTTTGAGACAGGGTCTCTACATAACCCTGGATGTCCTGGAACTTACTATGTAGACCAGGGTGGCCTTGAACTCAAAGAGATACTTGCCTCTGCCTCCCAAGTGCTAGATTTAAGTCATGTACTAACACTCACAACGCTAGTACCTTGTGACTAACCAAAAGACATTTTATTTAAGGAAAAAAAACCCTTTCCCTTTAAGACATACTGGCCGTTTTACTACAATGAATCACATGTTGAATAAAAACATTCCAGGAATTAAGACAAATTAGGAATTCTACATTGAATATTACCTTTGTGTTGATGAATTTAAGGCTACTCATGACTGCAAATACTTCTCTGTACACCTTATTATGCCAAATGAGAGTGGGAGAAGAGCTGCCAGGCACCTACGGCTGCGGGAGAAGCACCTGGGGTGCGCCTCTCATTTGTCTACCCAGAATGCTTCTGCATCCCAATCCAGTGTAGGCGCAAGAAAGCTTCCTCATGTCACATGCACCTTTTAACTGACTACATCTCCTCAGCAACGCATTAGGTAAGCTTTCAGGGACAACATGGTGCTTGAACTCTGAGAAGTATCTAAAATGTGATTAATTCCCCCTGGCTGGGGAATTAATTTGACAATGAGCTTGTAGAAGCCAAGGAAAGAAAAGATCACTAGCCCATGAGATGCCCCTTTCTAGTTCAAGTCTCATCTCAGTTTCTCGGGTACTCACACAGTGGTTAAGTGACATTTTTCTGTCCTTAGGTATATGGTTATTGTTCTTGGTTAAGGAAATTTCTAGGCAACTCTATTTTAAGTACTACAAAAAGGGAATCCGATCATAAAAACCTGTGCTGAGCATGATTCAAAGGGAAAAATGAGGCACGGTGAAAGCCAGTTTGGACTGGAAAAATCTGCACCGTTAACCAGACATGTGCAGCCACTTATGAGGCTCTCTGATTACACATGCGTTAAAATGTCTGTCAGCACGACCAGAACGAAGGCCACATGCAAAATGCAGTGCTCCAGAGCCCCACAGAGCCTTGCGTGACACTGAGGTCTCAGAATCCGCAGGAAGTGAAATGAGTTCACTGGCTGAATGCAGGTTGTTATTGCTTAAGTTGGGGAAAGCCTGGGAAGCTGTTCCCGAAGCCGGTGACTCACTGGCCTGGACAGTAACACCTTCAGGGAAACTGGAAACAGCAGCAAAATCCACTGGCCTGAGGGAAGAGAGCTGCCAGGAAGTTCCAAGCAGCAGACACCAGAAAACGTAGCTTAGTTCAAGGCTGAACTAAGCGCTGAAAGCTGCGCCTAGTTTCATCCCTTTATTTCACGTAGAAAAAAAAAATTTAAGCAAAACAACAAAAACACCAAACCCCAAGAAACCACCATGGCATTTCCCCTTGGAGGAGTTCCCATCTCTAAAATGCAAAAATAATTCCTTCCTAACCTGCTGCGTTTGTTCGTCCTCTGAAGATGTCATCGTAACCTTTCCACTGCGGCTTCAGCTGGTACGCATGAATGAACACCACAAACACCACCACGAGGCACGTTAGAGGGACGAGAGCAGCCGTGAACAGAGCAGCATAGATGTTTGGGATGAAGCATCTGAAAAGAGGAGGAAAGCAGAAACTCAGAGGCACATCAAAATCGTGTGTGTGTGTGTGTGTGTATTTCCATACTTTTTCCTTTCACCATTTTTTATTTGTATCTAGATGCTGAGGAAAGTAAATTTTGTCATACTGAACTAAAGCTGTCATAGAGAAGAGGGCACGCAGGTCTATCTACATACACTTCATCCAGGAGGTTCTGTGGTGAGTTCATCTCTTAGAAAAAAGAGAAAGTTTATAAATAAGTTTGCCAAAATGAACCTGACATTTGCATCCTATTTACTCCACAGATTCAGAGTACATGTACACCATTTTAAAGGGCAGAGAGTCAATTACCTGGACTTCAGAAGCCGAGTCATATGGAAGTCTATCACTGCATCTTGAATATCAGACTTTAGGAATATTTAGCCTTTGTATGCCTTCATTTTTCTTTAAAACAAAAATTACAATGGCCTCCACAATAGAAATCAGTTATGAAAGTTTACTGAATTAGTTTACTAACCACCTAGAAAGTTTTACTTAAACTACTATTTCTAGACTTAGGAAACAACATGTCTGCGTCTTGCTTTCACTAGGTCCATCTTCCTAAACATCCTCTGAGGAGTATGCTGGGATATGAAGGCTGGGGGATGGGGAGGTGGCTCAGTTGGAAAGACACTTTTTGAGAAAGCATGAGAACCTATCTGTGATCCTCACACACACATAAAGGCTAGGTGTGGTGCCGTGTCTTATAATCCCAGCCCTGGAGAGGAGGAGGGCTTGATGGCCAGCCTAGTCTAATTGCCAAGCTACAAGCCAACAAGAGACCCTGTGTCAAAAAAGAAGACAGACAGGTCTGGAGGAACAACATTCAAGATTAGCTACTGGTCTCCACATGTGTACCCATACATACAAGCACGTGTACATGCACACAACATGCACACACACTCCCCAAATACCAAAATTGGAGGTTTTTCTACTTTGGCATTGACACTATCTTGGTTTTGCTCTGCCCCAGTTTCCTTTAAGATGAAAACTTTTCATCTTGGAGGGAAAGTTCTTGAGACATTCAGAGTGTATATCTCTTATTTTTCCCAACTTCTTTTTTTTGATGCATAATATCTATAAGCTTACATTATGTTATAGGCATAGTAAACTTTGAAGAAAAGTCAAGGAAATATGTTTAGAAAAAAAAATCTCAAAATATCATGTACCAATGAGTATATGTGGAACACAAATTGGACTTCGTATATTTGGGGGAAGGCACAAAGGTAGGAGGGTGGACCTGGGAGGAATGAGGAGCCAGTGTGATCACAGTGCATTGTATGATGTTCCCAAATAGTCAATAAAAATATGTTGGAAAAACAAACAAAAATAGAAAATCTAGGTAGTTAGGCAAACACTCATTCTTGCAACTGGGAAAACAGTGTCTCTACCAAAGTTTAAGTGAAGAAGCTGGAGAAATGGTTCAACAGTTGGGAGAGTGTACCGTGCTACAGAGGACCCAATTTTGGTTCCTAGCTTCCTCACTGACTGCTCACAACTGTACACTAGCTCCAGAGGATCCACTGTCCTCTTCTGAGATCATCTAATGTCTACAGACACCTACACTCCTCTCTCTCTCTCTCTCGACACAAGCTAGAGTTATGTAAGAAGAGGAACCTCAAAAGAAAATAACTCCATCAGATTGCCTGTAGGCACATTTCTAGGGTGTTTTCTTGATTAACAACTGAGTGGGTTGTGCCACCCCTAAGCAGGTAATTGTGGGTTGTAGAAGAAAGCAGGCTGAGCATCCTCGGGAGCAAGACAGTAGGGTGGTTCTTCTGTGGGCTCTGGTTCAGTTGCTGCATCCATATTCCTGCCTTGAGTTCTTTCCTGACTTTCATTCATGAAGGGCCCCAACCTGTAAGGTGAAATAAACCCCTTCCTCCCCAAGTTGCTTTTGCTCATGGTATTTTTATTATAGCAGTAAAAACAAACTAAGATACCCTCCAACACATACAGGCATACATACACATATATAATTAAAATAAAAAATAAATTTTTAAATAAATAAATAATAATAGAGGTTAAACTAAATTATATTGTTAATCACCTTACTCCAATGAACATGAACCAGTAAATGGATATAAACAAGATACATGTTAAGATATGCTTCAACACATTCTTCATTCACAAAAGAATGTCAGAATGATGAATTTCCTTGTTTTCAGATTTAATTGGGATGACACAAAGCCAAAATCCTCTGTGCCTAGCTTTAGACCTATGGTTAAATAGAACAAGCAAACATTAATGGCTTGACACTAACATGTTTCTGTATTAAAAGCAGTGCTGTTATTGTCTTTTTGTTTTTTAAAATGGGTCTCCAACAACAAGCTGCTGTCTTTCACCTCAATGACAGCGCACAGGTGTAGACTTCACGTACCGACGGAGGACACCATACACGTGGGTTTCACTGCTGTAGCTCTTACTTGAAAATTGTCATCACAGTCCAGTTTAGGATTAATTATTGCATCTGTTGTGGTTTGAGTTAGGTGTATAAGCATAAGCATCCAGGAATGCCGTGACACTGGTAGATGGAGGATGCGGTCCAACACCCACCCTCCCCAGCAGCAGTCAATAGTCAGGTTCAGCCCTTTCTGCAGAATTTCCTAACCTTTGGAAGCTGAGCCCTAGATAACAACCAAGATCTTGGTTCATTGGTCCACAGGCAAAGTGGACTCCAGAAGGCCAGAGGTGACTGAGCATGTCTACAGCACATCCCAGGAGGAGAACAGACACCATCAAGTGCCACTGTTCTTAGACATCTCCTGTGTGGGTCTCCGTGCTTGTGTAACTTCAGTCTTAACGTTCTCCTTTTCTGTTTCTTCAGAGTCACACATGGCCTGTCATGAATGGTAGGGCCCTGAGGGTGCCCCACATTGGTCATGCACACACTCAGTGCGGGCCTGACATCTGACCGGCAACTCCTGCTGCTGTTTGCTCTAGCTGTGGCCTACAGTATGTCAAGACCCTTCCCTTTGCAAACATTTGTCCACTGTGGCAATACCCACCTCCCTCCAAGAAAAACAAGGACTTACCTCGTGAACTGCTGACTAGGGAATCCGGCAGTATTTCCGACTCACAAACATGCACAAATGAATCAGGGTGAAGGAGACACCCCCATACATACACAATGGGGGTCCCCCTAGACTCTGGGTTAGGCACAAACTATACCCAGACTACAGCTACAGAGACATCTTTATTAACAGCAGCCAATGACCTTGCAAGCGTAATTTTTAAGAAGAGAAAAGGGGGAGGGCTGTTTTAGAATGGGCTATGATGTGGTGGTATATTTGACTAGAAATGTTAACTTGCTGAGCCAAAGGGGGCTTTTGATTGTTGGACTTCAATAGTTTGATAGCTGGACCTTGGTAGTCATCCTCAGGAGGAAGGATTGGCCAAATAAGGGAACAGACTTTGGTGCGTAGCCATACATGTAATCTAATGGTTTTCACAAGGCAGAGGGAATGAGAGAGAAGGGCAAGGCTTGCCAGAGCCATGTTTGGCATGCTTGACATGGGCAGAGTCCCTTCAAGGACTGTGAGGTAAATCCCACATGCAGGTGGCAGGCAAGGCGTCCTGCTCATGTGATTCAGCCGTTGGGAAGAGTCTGGAGGAGGCTAAGTCACTGCATATTCCAAACTGTAACAGTCTTAATTTCTTGTCTTAAAATCTTATTTAACTGAAAAAAAATAAGCATGATTCTATTTTTCTAGCATTATATTATGAGTAGTATTTTACTGGGGTATAAGGAAAGTTATAACATATATTTTAAAAGGGCCAAAGACAAATGAACTCTATTGTATGCTTTCAAAATCTAGTCTTGCCAACCAGAATTTCTTCTCCTCCAGCAAAATAAAAACTAAATCGTGGTAGCTCTGAGCACTTGGTCACATGAAAGTGATAGGAGGCAGTAGGAAACTTGTGAGTACCATGGCAGAAGATTCTTTGACCTAAGTTAGGAACAAATTCTGGAAAAGACGGAAAGGAAGGCTAGGGAGACCAAGAGCTGTGCACATCAGGGCAGCTGACTAATATGCCGGCAGCCATGGCTTAAGAGCGCTGGCAGAATCTAAGAAATCAGATGAAGGCCATGTTGGCTCCCTTTCATAAAAAAGAATTAGCAAAGCATTTTTTTTTTTTTTTAATTCTCAGCTCACCAGCTTCAAAGGACTCTGGTGTCCCTCCCTCTTGGGACATTGGACACTTTTCTATGTTTTAGGATTTTACAATCACTTAACTGTTTTTGGTATTCCCTTTTAAACTTTCATAGTTTTTCCCCATCTTATTATTAGACAGTGCTAGTGTTTCTTGTCAGGACTCCATTCTTTCCTCTATTTTTAACCGGATGAAACAAGTAAATGCATCCAGTTATTTTCAGATTTTCCTCTTCCATGTTCCCCCTCAGCATTCACTAAGCCTGAGATCACTTTCTAGTTTCTTGAGGTTGTCACCTCCACCAGCAGCTCTGTATGCTCTCTAAAGTGTTTTCGCCTGTGCCACCTAACTCAGTTTTACAAAGTGTGTGTTGCGTGGGTTCTCGCTTTCTTTCCTTCTGCATGAAGCCAGCTGCAGCAGGGGCTCAGAAGCAGTAGCGTCTCACAGAGACACACTGCTGAGAGTCACTGTCTTTCCTGGGAGGGATACAGGGGAGGCATTATACTTAAGATTGTGGTCTGAGCTCACTTAAATTATATTTTAAAGAACAAGCTGACCCCGGCCAGCTGGGAGACTTGAAGACATCCAGCTGGCTGACATCTGAGTCATAGCTGGGTCACGTAGGTAATGAGACACAGTGTAGGAACTATAAGAGTAATAAGTGTCTGTTTGCAAAGCCTGCATGTCAGTGACGCTCGTTGGCTCCTGTGCCATTCTCCTCGGGTAGCTCTCTTTAGCACATCTTAAGAGATGGCATCGATAGCAAAAGGCACACTCATCTCCACCACCCTGTCTTTCTGAAAACATCAAATTTATACCGAAGCTGTACTGTATTTGGAAATTAATAGGAATGACCTGTCTACTTTATTCTGAAAATATATGGAAGGTATAACCAATCCAGAATAAAAGATATTCAGTATTCCGTAAGGATAAATATCCTTACTGACAACTTTTCTGCTTTGTATGGAAAATGAAGTATACCTGTTCACTAGCTTTATCAGGCCAAGAGTAAAGATGTTATCCATCACGTAGATGCACTGTACTTGTAAATAAAATCTAGGTCAACACTTACATTCTGAACATTTCTCTGTATTTATGACCAACATACTTTCTTTCCAAAGATGATGCTCTAATTTTGCATACATTTTTATTCACCTGTGGATTTATGTATGTAGGAATGAATATTTTATGTGGATGTTCCCATTTCCCAGATCACCAGAAATGACAGGAGAAAAGGATAAATAATAAAAACACTATAAACACATTACCTATTTATTTTATTCTGTTTCTAACCCTAGAAAGTCAAATAAGTTTATGAAGCCTCAGAGTTAGGGAAAGCGGTTTAGATTTAAGTAGCTGTAAGGCAAGAAAATATATTACTTAAGCTTTCTATTGTAAAACATACAGTAATTTTCATAATCAATTTAATTCTAATATGCATTTTACTTAATGTTGAAACTTGTTTATTCTGGGTGCTTTTGCTTGTTTGATTTTATGTTTCAGATGTCTGAGATAGGATCTCTCTATGAAGCTTTGACTGGCCTTGAACTCACTATGCAGACCACCCTGGCCTTGAATTCACAGAGACCCATCTGCTGTGCCTCCTGCGTGATGGGATTAAGTCTTGAATCACCATGTTTGGCCCCTGGGACCCTGGGATTTCTTTGAGACAGAATCTGATTCTGAACCAGACGAGTTTGCTTCTCAGTCTGTACATCAAGCTGTTTTCTCTGTGTGATCCCCCTGCTTCCACCTCCTCGGTGCCGCAATTACGTGTGCATACCCCCACAGCTTGCATAAAGTTTAACCTTTAAACCAAGACAATCTTAGGATTAAATTGCAGGAAATCCTTACAAAGTGAAATTGATCATTGGGCTAGTTCATGGATTTAAGAGGACAGAGGACAGCTAAGTACAGTATCTTCCTAAACTGAAATAATTGTACAATTGAGGTTATTTTAAATGTTAGTTAGCCACTAGCATTGACACTAGTCATTCTCTATGCACGATAGGATATTGTATCAATACATGAATTAGGCACAAAACAGCATAATATTCTAACTAGCTTTATTGAATATATGAGGGAAATGTCACCCAAATTATGAAAGTTCAAATTGTGTGTAGCATTAATAGATTCACTATCACCTGTTCATTCTGAAAATTAGATACAAACTATAGTAAACACAGTGGTAAATACACCCACATCACATTTAAGGACAGGAACCACTTTTAAAAATGTTTCACGGAGAGCTTCGTATAGCTAGACCCTTATTTGTGTCCTAGCACTTAAAGGCATTCACCTAAAAGCACGTGGAGAGAATTCTGTATTTCTTGTATGCTCAGCTCAATAAAAGTCCAACCAATAGATCAGTATCAACTACATACTATGTATACTGCTGCCAATGGAAGATCCTATAAAGCTGGCTACAGTAGAGTCCACCAAGGGGTCATAACCTCAACACATGCACAGTGCTTCCGAACCTAGTCTCTTCCAGCAGGAGCATCAGCACCAACTGGAAACTTGTGAAACATGCCAACTCTCGGACCACACACAGCTCCAGATCCTGTGTTTTCACAGGATCCCCAGGTATCTTTTTCCCTTTCTTTCTTCTCTCTTTACATGTGTCTTTAGAGATAGACATGGATCTAAATATAAAATAAATGTTTGAGGAGTATTTTGTTAGCCACTCCTGGGACATGAAGTAGTTTCATATCATAAAAAAAATTAATCACCATCTCTTTTTGACAGAGCAGTCAAGGGACCGCGTAATCCCATGGGTTTTTGAGCTATGATGCCTCTAACATCCTGAAGAACTCAGAATAAAGCAGCAGGAAGAAGGGAAGCAGAGACTGAAGAGGCTGAAGAGGCTGAGAAATGCAGGCTGGGTATTCAGACCGCAGGAAGAGTGAACATTGAATTGTGACCACATGAGAGAGCCAGAGTAGTGGGATGGGAAGGGCAGGGCTGCTGGGGCCCACTGCACAAGAAAGCAACACTCATCTTCCCCACAGCTTCTGAGGGTGGTTCTCCGTCTGTGAGAAAGGTGGGAGAGTATGTGAGTGAGGGGAGAACTGATATCTCTAACAACCCAGAAGTGAGAAACCTATTTAGGAGACAGAACACAGCCTTGATTTCAGGGACTAGTTCCAGGCTGCTAGATTTTTATTTTTCTTTTTTAGAACATTCATATGAATGCCTAGGTTAAAATTCTTTAACCACATCCCTCCTTATACATTTTAACTCATGTTGGTGAATTTTATAAGTAACACAATGACCACATTAATCCATATCCAGGGAGTAAGCAGTAAAGAAAGGGGGAGAAAATGTCACTTTGTGCTGGTTTGTTTGGAGAGGGTCTCACTCTGTAGAGCAGGCCTCCTGTGACCTTACGGCGATCCCCTTGCCTCAGTCATATACAAAGAGTTAGACAGGAGCCTCCATACCAACCTCATATAACATGTCTTTGAGAGACATCACTCTTGCTGGAAGGAGCAGGGATGCATGTGCCTTTAATCCCAGCACTTGGAAGTCTTAGGAAGGAGGCCCGTGAGTGTGAAGCTGCCTGGACTGCCATGACAGTCTCACTCAAAACAACATAAAATATAAGTAAGCAAATGAAATACAACACAAAATGCATGGCTCTTGACTCAGCCGTTCTCCATCTGTGGGCTGCGACTGCTTTTGGGGGTGTATATGTCAAATCCCTTTCACGGGAGTCTCCCTAGACCATCAGAAAACACAGATATTTGCATTGTAATTTATAACAGTAGCAAAATTACAGTTATGAAGAACAGCAAAGATAATCTCATGTTTGGGGTCACCACAACCTGAGGAACTGCATTAGGAAGGTTGAGAACTAGTGCTCTTGATGCTGCAGAGGCACCGCAGGACCTTGCCTGCCTTTGCTCTGCGGCTGGTGGTGTTAGCTGCATTGACAACCACCCCAGAAAGAAGCCGGAGGACACAGCTCATTCTTAAATGCATATAATGCACTCATGTTTGTAGGCTGTGGAAAGATCAAGGAAAGAAAGATAGGGATGTATGTAATAGCAGTGCCCACATCAGTCTCAATAAGAAAAGCAAAATTGATATGTACCTATGGTTACACAGATGGGTGATAAACTTGAAGCATTAACAGGTGAGAAGTAAATGAAAGTGTGAAAACCATTAGCTCCAAAAGGCTTTTCTCCAGGCATTCAGACTTGAGCAAACTGTCCCCTGAATAGGACGATACTGTACAAATCAACTGGACAGAGCTTGCCAGCTTCCCTCCAGTGAATCAGGCCCCTTGAGAACTTCATCAAGAAAAAGGTCAAGCTGACTTATTCTTTGCATGTTCTAATGCTCTATGTTCTTTCATAAAACCAAACAATTTGGCACTGGAAAATGTCATTGTCCTGGAACATTCAAAGGAGCCCTGTTGTTACCTCTTCGTACCAAGCTCCGGGATGATCACGGTACTTTCTTGTGCCTCTTAATGATAAAATGACACATGTCTTTATAACTCTGTGAAAAAGATTTACAGAGGTGACTGTGAAACTACAGCACTAATGTAAAAATATCTACCTAGCTCTGTCATCTATCTATCTATCTATCTATCTATCTATCTATCTATCTATCTATCTATCTATCTATCTA
>NW_026587759.1:6219700-6225997 GCF_907164565.1 Psammomys obesus
CTATCTATCTATCTATCTATCTATCTATCTATCTATCTATCTATCTAATCTATTGTCTGTCTGTCCATCCATCCATCTATCATGTGCTCCTCTCTGCCTAATCTGACTTCACAGGAAGTCTCTGGATAATGAGCCTCTATATTTGATACCCTCAGCTTTGTGGGAGACTAGGAACACATTACATGGGCAGGGTATAGAAGTCTCTGATCCCAACAACTGCAATGCCTTGTGGAGTTTTAAGATTTTAAATCCAGTTTATGCAGATCCTATTTTTGTTCTCTGATGTTTGAGGTGAGGGAGGGGGACACAATCAGGATGTAAAGTGAAAAAATTATGAAAAATAAGCTTAAATTATTAAAAAGTAGCTTAGAAGAAACATGCATGTGACATGTTAGCAAACATGGTACTTCCTTTTTCTGACAAAAAGGTTTTAAGCTTTGAGGTGATTTTCATTAAATACCCTTATATGACCCTTGTGTGAACTTTAGTTCTAGCCTACAAAAAATCTGAAAAAGAAGTATAAGTGGGTTGTACTTCCAAACATGTTGCTGTGGGCTACTCAGTCATGTGCTGGTTTGAGGAGCAAAATTCCTCAGAGTGAAGGGTCTTTACTTCTCAAAAAAGAAGAATCCTTCTATGGAAGGATAATACAGGTCTTAATTAATTGGTAGATTTAATAGACTAGTAAGTACATTACAATATCTGGGAAATTAGTCCTTCAAATCCCTCTGGCTTACTCCCACTGCAGGCCAGAACACTTATTCACCCATTTTACGGTCATGATCTTAGGTTGAAAATGAGATCGTTAAGTCTCACTTCTAACAGTCAGCTTTGTTGTAATTTACTTCAAACTTAATACTATGAATTGTTAAAAGCTGTCTGGTTTTAGTAACCCAATAATTATCTGTATTTCAAAATGTATATGTACTGTACAAATATCAAGTGAGTAATTTCCATACCCATTACCTGACACATTGCTGTTCCTTGTGTATGGTTTGAATGTCTCTCAAGCGTTGGCTGTGATGGAAGCCTCAGTGTTCAGGGTTGTGGTTATAAGAGAAATGGGAAGTCACATGTGCCGCTAGGGTATAAGCTCATTAGTATGTGGCTTTTTGAGTGGATGGAGGATAAGTGGAGCAAATCCATCTTACCCAGCTGTCTGCTTCCTGCCTGCTTTCCCCTGTTACTCTCCACCATGGTCCCTCACTGTGATGTGAGGACACGGAACCTACAGAGTAATCGCCAAATAAACTTTTCTTCTTAAATAGCCTATCCAGGTATCTCTTAAGCATAGCAAATAACTACTTAAGGCATACACTTATCATTTATTCATGGACAGCACTCAACATCTTTTCTGGCTATGTAGAAATATATAGCACAGTGATGTTCTGCATTTGTCTTACAGTCCAAAAGAGCACCTGAATTTCCCCCTTTTATGAACTTATAAGTCTGCATCTACTGACCAACCACATCTGTCCTTCCCTGTCTTCTTCCCTCATAGTCTATGATGACTGTGATTCTACTCTTTATTTTTTAAACTTCGGCTGCCTTAGGTTTCTTACATGAGAGCGTTGGATGCTTCTGTTATCATCTTTTTTGCTTAACTTTCTTTTTTTTTTCTTTATTAATTACACTTTATTCACTTTGGATCCCCCCTTTGGATCTCTCCCTCCTCCTGTCCCAATCCCTCCCTTCCTCCACCCTCAGCATGCATGCCCCTCCACAAGTCCACTGATAGGGGAGGACTTCTTTTGCTTCCTTCTGATCCTAGTCAATTAGGTCTCATCAGGAGTGGCTGCATTGTCTTCTTCTGTGGCCTGGTAATGCTGCTTCCCCCTCAGGGGAAGTTAATTAAAGAGCAGGTCAATCAGTTCATGTCAGAGATAGTCCCTGTTACTATTACAATGGAACCCACTTGGATACTGAACTGCCATGGGCTACATCTGTGCAGGGGTCTTAGGTTAGCTCCATTCATAGGCCTTAGTTGGAGTATCAGTCTCAGGAAAGGCCCCTGTGCTCAGATTTTTTGGTTCTGTTGCTCTCCTTGTGGAGTTCCTGTCCTCTCCAGATCTTACTGTTTCCCACTTCTTACATAAGATTCCCTGCACTCTGCACAAAGGTTGCCCATAAGTCTCAGCATCTGCATTGATAGTCTGCAGGGCAGAGCCTTTTAGAGGTCCTCTGTGTCAGGCTCCTGACTTGTTCCCCCTTTTCCCCTTCCTCTCAAGTCCATCCTCTTTGCCTTTCAGGATAGGAATTGAACATTTTAGCAAGAGTCCTCCATCTTCATCAGTTTCTTTAGGTGTACAGATTTTATTAGTTTTATTCTATATTATAGGTCTATATGAGTGAGTATATACCATGTGCATCTTCTGGGATAGCTCACTCAGGATGATCTTTTCCAGATTTCACCATTTACCTGCAAATTTCATGATTTCCTTATTTTTTATTGCTGAGTAATATTCCATTGTGTAGATGTACCACAATCTCTGTATCCATTACTTCACTGAGGGGCATCTGGGCTGTTTCCAGCTTCTGGCTATTACAAATAAGGCTGCTACAAACATGGTTGAGCAAATGTCCTTATTGTGTACTTGAGCCTCTTTTGGGTATATGCCTAGGAGTGGTATAGCTGGATCTTGAGGAAGCGCTATTCCTAGTTGTCTGAGAAAGCGCCAGATTGCTTTCCAGAGTGGTTGTACAAGTTTACATTCCCATCAGCAGTGGAAGAGGGTTCCCTTTTCTCCACAACCTCTCCAGCATGTGTTGTCTCTTGAGTTTTTTATCTTAGCCTAGTGTCCTCCACATCCATTCATGCTGTTGCAAATTAAGGGATTTCATCCCTTTAATGATACGTGTTCTGTTTCCTTTATCTGCACATGTACTGTTGAACATTTAGGTTGATTCTAAAACTTGGCTATGCAATAAGTATAGGGTAGAGGTGTCTCTTCAGTACACTGATTTAATTTTCCTGGGATATATAGTGCATAGTGTGATGGCCAGATCATACAGCATTCTGGTTTTAGGTTTTGAGGAACCTCCATATTGGTTTCCATAATGGCTGTATGTTAAGGTTTACAGGTCATTCTGAGTGTGGCCAGTGTTCTTCATCCGGTTTGTAGGTATGCCAGGAGTGTCAACCACAGCCTTCTGCCATTAGACAACTTCTGGCACATGCACCAAGCCATTCTGCATTGCCTTATTAGCAATTGTGTGCTGGACTCTCAAAGACCAACCATCAGTCTGAACAAACCTTTCTTCAGAAAAATGATTTCTGTAGGTGTCTGGTCACAGTAACACAAAGGAAAGTAATCCACTAGCAGACTGAGGAGAATGTTCAAAATGAAGGGTTTGGGGACAGAGACTCTTGAATAATCTTGGACATCTTATCACTTCTGTGATTTGGAATTGTATTTAGTGCCTTCATACCTGAGTTTCCCAAAATACAAAATCAAGAGAATAGATAATCTACCTGATAGGCATAGTGAGATCCAAATGAGACAGACTTGTATCTATACCATATGTCCTCCATAAAATATAAATATGGTCATTATTGCTGCCTCTGAGTAAGATGAAATATTCTTATACAGACTAGAATTGAGCATTATTGAAAAGAAAAGGTGTTAAGCAGAATTGAGGGGATGTGAATATTTGTCACATTTGCTTGTGTATTAGGGGGAAGAGGAAATCAAGGAAGACTTCCTGAAAGTGGACACTGAAACCCTTCCCAGCTTTACACTCTCGCTCTTGGATTCCTCAGATGCTCCACATGAGTCACACATGCAAATGAGATCATGTGCCTGTGTCCAGAGCACCTCTGCGGCAGGGAAAGGGGGCAAGCTTTCCCCTTGCTGCTTTCCCACTTTGAAATCTGCTTCCAATTTGAAGAGTGAGGGAAGTTATGGACCACTGATAGAGGCAAGCCCAACACACCATGACCAATCATCCCAACATGTCAGCAGCAGTAGGCTCACCTCTCTGTTTGCCAGCTTTTCTAGTGAACAGAGCTGCTTGGCTGCCATGCTCCCCAGCCCTTCCCATCTTGCAATCCTCTATCCAATGAGGATAAAAATTCCTGAAGAGTGTCTTTAGGAGGAGTGCCTGCGGGATACTCCTCGGCACTGACTGCCAGCACTGGACGCTCCTATCTCCCCGAGCTTCCCCCTCAAAACCAAACAACATTTCCTTCTTTCAGGAAAACAAACAAACAAAAGCAAACCATACTGACTCTTAGAACTGGCTTTACTTTTGCTTCATGAATAACAAATGTACCTACAGATGGGTATAGTTCTCACCCCTAATCAAGGAAATTTCTCTTTGCAACAGAAGGAGATCACCACAGAAAATCACAAACATGCAGCGTTGTGGAGCCCCATATGGGTACATCTACAAAGCACTCCCATACCTAAGGCTCAGGGAACATTCTGGAAGAGGGAGCAGAAAGATTGTAAGAGCCAAGGGATCAGGGACTTGGTCTGAGTTGGCATCTCCTAACATCAGAAGATGTATTTGTAAAGTATCACCAAAATGGCCACATGAACCTGAGCTACCATGTGAACATGAGCTAAACAAAGATTACACTGAGGAGGAAGCCAGTCTGGCATGGAGAAGGCTCATGAGTCCTCAACCCTACATGAAGAACTACACACAACTTAGTAAACCTGGGAATGGCAGAGGGGTCCATCCCAGAGAGGAGCACATGCATTAGTTGTCCAGTGACAGATGGTCCGCCCTGAAAACATACATACAAGTATCAGTACACTGACTGAACAGGTTATGGTTAAGGGACATATAGGTCTCTACAGATACATGTGAACATGCAGTAACAACTGAAGGAGCCCATGAATTTTAAGGGGAGCATAGAGGTTTATGGGAAGGCTTAGAGGAGGGAAAGATAAAGAAGAAATATTTAATTAAATTATAATTTCATGAACAAACAAATGACATAAGGTTTGCTGAAACCTGCCAAGTACCTGGTTTCTAAACTCCCAGGCCAATGTTGTAATAGGGTTCTAGAGAACAAGTCAGATTCTGTGGTAAAAGCATCTAAAACGGACCACATTCTACTGATAATCTAAAACTCTTTTAAAAAGCAAGTGTTCTACATGCTTTATTTTATTTGAGTGTGAATTCCCAGGGGGTACTAGATGCAGTAAATCATATAATAAAACCCTCAACATGGTATGCCTCTGAGGTTATTCCTCAATATTAATGACATTCCTTAAACTATGCATGCTCCTCCCATGAAACAGTTTTTACTGACACATTACATATTTGTGAAATATAAAACTCATGAAAGCCATGTGTTTTATTTTGTTAGAGGTTTGTTGAAGACACACGGAAGGAACAGTGATTCCAAACAGATAATCTGCCACTTATAAACACTCCCACTGATGGCCTCCTCCAAACTGGCCTTGGCCAAACAATATTTTATGATAAGGAATTTGTTTTTGTCAACAGGATATTCCTGTTATTTCCAGGTCCTGTAGTTTCAACATCAGGTGTTCAGGGCATTGAAATGAGATGAGACCATTAGAGTAATACCGGTTTCTAAGCATCTTTATGAATATATGATTAAAACACAAATGGTTAAAAATCTACTTTAAAACTGAAGGATGTTTCTTCATGAACTTTCTTAATTTCTTCTCTAAAAAATGTGTCATGATCTATTATTAATTTAATAGTATTTGCTGAAGTTCTCACTTGAGACCAGGTCCTTACTCTTACACATATGCCATTTGGGAGGAAGCCATGCACTTTTTAAATTATGAAATCTTCCCAGTGTCAAGGTGGCCCTTCCTGACTCATTGCCTGGATGTGTGTGGCAAGAGCCTTGGAAAAACGATGTCCTCTGGATCTAATCCCTGCTTCAGGATTCTAATGCCTGCTTCCCTTGACAGAGGCTAACCTAAGTGCTTTTGCATACACCCAAACCTACACTGTTCTAGACATTCTGAATTAAAGACAGAAGAAGACAACTATTTCACAAAAAGATAGTTAGAAAGAAAGCAGAGTCTTAATAAATGTTACTGTGGCGCAGACATGCCTGCTGTTAGACCCTGCCTACTGTTCAGTAGCTGAGTGATCACAGTGAGTGAAGCTACTGTGCTGAGACCCTGAGCTTTGTCTGGGGAATGCAATTTCTTTCTTTCTTCTTTCTTTTCTTTTTTCTTTCCTTTCCTTTCCTTTCCTTTCCTTTCCTTTCCTTTCCTTTCCTTTCCTTTCCTTTCCTTCCTTCCTTCCTTCCTTCCTTTCTTTCTTTCTTTCTTTCTTTCTTTCTTTCTTTCTTTCTTTCTT